>NC_061854.1:32716049-32746049 GCF_019202785.1 Penaeus chinensis
GCTCACGACTGGTTGGACATACGTTCTCGTTGACCCCCCCCCCCCCCCCGGATTTCGTAAAAATAATCAACAGCTAAGTATTTTCTCCGTATTTTGTGATGGTATTGGCGCAAGGGTAAATTTCACGGTTCAACTAGCCTCCGACTTTAGAAAGGATTATTTTTGGAATGGAATCTCCCCTCGTAATTTAACGTTATGCTGTTGCTTTCCGTTGCATTTGACTCGTTGAGTTGCAGAAATTGTATTCCCTACGGCAAAGTTGATAAAATGTGTAAGATTCGGCATTTCACTGTATTTAGAGGAGGAAGTAGCATAATTTACACTCAGAAAAACAGAACAGAAACACTAAAATACCTCGGGTTTGCTGAAACTCTACGGGGGTGGGAGCCATGTTTCACCTATGCAATTACAGTATATAATTCTGCGGTTAAATCCGGGATGACTTTTTGGCTGATTGACGCACAATACAAATGAATCAAATCATGATTAGATTAGTTAGTTTGTTTCCTGATGACCATTTCAAATTTATACATATGGCTTTATTAATAGTTCCTCAAATAACAACGGTATTTTATTGATTGACTGCGCTAACAAATAATAATGCAGAGCTAACAAAAACAAAAAAATGCGCTATTGACAGTTACGTGTCGCGCAATCGTTGCTGCACAAGGTCTCCACGAATGTTATTCTCAAACAAGAAACTTTTAACACATTTTAGTAACAGAGCTTGCAAACTTTAGTGATGATTGTCGTCAAATATAGTAACCGTTCAATACTTATACTTGTCTTAAAATGTAAGATGGAATTGATTGACCTTTGCCTGAGCCCAAAATACTTCGGAGGCCGTAGCGATACATCAGACCGCGTAGCTAAATAGTATTGCTCGTACCACGTAAGTACGGATGCTTTAGCCCGATTTCGTCGCGCGCCGTCACGGCACACCCAGCCATTCAACTGCGGTCGTTTGCAACAGCCGAACCGGTAATAACCATCATCAATACTGCGTGTATTATTATCCTATTAAAACTGTTTTTTATTGCACGGTTTTGCTTTTTACTTGAAATTTACTTCGTGCAATAAATATGTAGATTTCGCCGGTTCTCGTTAAGATAAGGGTCCAGTTTCACCCAGCCGTGTTTTATACAGAAAATATATGCAAACGATAGAGCAAATAAATCTAAGAAACTTTTCTTAAAAATCTCAATGGTTCTTTTTTGTAACTTTTATCGCAATATTTCTAATTTCGTTCGTAGAAAAAGTCCACATCAACTTACGTGAAGGACATTTTGTTTCTCCTTAAAAAGATGACATTACAAGTATTACTATGATAATATTGATTATTTACAGTAACCAATATAAATCTTACTCTGCGCAAATCGATGTGTTTGCCTCATATTACGGGCAAGAGGGTCCTGAAGAATAGCGCGGTCATTTTGAAATCCAGTATGTTGGCGTACCAAGTGCGCGCGAAACATTTTGAAATGAAATAGTACAGCGCATGCGCGTGACAATGTAACGAGAGCCAATAGTATTACATGGAATATGTTTAACCAATCACATGGAACCATGTGCGTGATAGGTATGTATAGTGGTGAAGTAAAACCATTGTAATAACTCTTTACCAGGATGGAGGACGCAAGGTGCGGGGGGTGCAATCCCAACTACTATAAAATTTCGGAATATTTGGGCAAAAATTAAAAATCTAGATAATTTCTTAGGGCACACGGTGTTTTGCCCAGGTCGGTGAGTTGCCCACATTGCAATTTACCTTGCAAATATCGTGGAGATCGACACTTGTGGTATTGTGGCCGATGGAAAAAATAGCGAAGACCAAACGGCGCAAAAGTTGCGTTTTCTCGACCAGCGATTATACAGGTACGTTTCTGCAGGGACACATTTAGGACCATTTAAAGTAATTTTGTTTGTTAATCATTGGCTTCAGAAGCATTTCGTGGTGCCGTTGGTAGGCAGTGATAGGAGTGCAGACACGCTCATACCCCTAATTAAACAATTCATATTACCAGGAACAGTAATTTGTAGTGATGGGTGGGCTGCCTAACGCAATTTAAAACATGGGTACGAGCACCTAGTAATTAATCATTCAGAGAATTTTATATCCCGATATTTGTTAATAAAATCTTCACAAACACCCCTCCATACTTTTTTTGGTATTGGTAAAGTTCTGACTAGCCGTCTTTAAACCGGAAAAAATATATGCATGTGATAGAGCAAATAAATCTAAGAAACTTATCTTCTATGAACTTCCGTCGCAAATCAGAAATAACGAAGTTATTGGACACGCAAGTGTCACAGAGCCCCAAATGAAACTCTCAATATTTTAAAAATCGCCATCCGATATCCTTTCCTACTTTTTGTAAACAAAACAATGATACCGTTTTATTTTGGTTCATTTATTGTAATACTTTCATTTCGTAACTACAAAAATTCCCCATAAACTTACATGAAGGTGATTTTCTTTCTACATTAATATGTCTGACAATACACGAGTAATACCATCATAAAATAGAGTATTTACAGTAATTATGACATTTCTTACTCTGCGCAAATCAATGTGTATGGTCCATATTACGGGCAAGAGGAACTGAAGAATTGCGCGCGATTTTCAAAATCAACAATGTTACCGCATGAACACCGCACGAAACCTTTTGAAACTTTTATTCTATACCACATCCGCGTGACATTTGTCACGAGAGCCAAAAGCATTACAGGAAATGCTATAAACCAATCACAAGGCAAGGAAAGCAAATATACCAAATCTTTGCTCAAAATGGATCTCAGGTGCGTAGGTTGTGACCCGCATTACTATAGAGTTATATCTGATTATTTTGAAGAAAAAAAATGATAACGCTGTAGAGTTTCTGAGAGCACACGGTGTTTTGCCAAGAGCGGTAAGTTGCCCGCATTGCGATTTACCTTGCAAATATCGTGAAGATCGACATATATGGTATTGTGGCAGATGGAAAAAATAGCAAAGACAAAACGGCGTAAAAGTTGCGTTTTATCGACCAGCGATTACAAAGGCACGTTTCTAAGCCAAGTAGCGTAGATTGGAGGGGTTTTTGTTCTGAAGTAACCGAATATTGGTAACAAAATCAAAATTCAATAGGAGGTGCCGGTGTAATACTTGAGATCGACGAGACGCTGCTCGTGCGCCGTAAGTATAAGAGGGGCAGACAGTTGAGCCAGGTCCCGGGCGAAGCTAGAACTTCGCAAATCATAAAGAAGAAGAGCCAGGTGTGGGTCTTTGGGGGTATTGAGCGTGTGAGTAAAAGGAAATTAATTGTGCCATTGGTTGACACTGACCGCAGTGCAGACACGCTCATACCCCTTATTAAGAAATATATAAAACCAGACAGTGTGATATACGGTGATGGATGGGCTGCCTACCGTAACCTACAACACCATGGTTACATGGTGTTGAAAAAGAATGTATTAATTCATTTTTTTCACAAGCGGCAGAATTATACACGCCGCAAGGCGGGAAAGAAAGAATTCTTCCGTCACCTGCCCCCCCCCCCCCCCCACAGTTCCTCTGGATGGTAGTTCTTCAGAGAGCGATTAAAATCGGGTAAGAGGTCACACTTACCTGATTGCTTGTATGCATATGGTAAAATAAAACCTAATACAAAGCAAATACCTTTTTTCGCGCACGTAAAGACATATTTCTTCTGAAATACCGATAATAAATTATTAATGTGTGAAACAGTAAGACAAGGACACCATGTATAACGACCAATTACTGACAACTTGGCGATTATGCGGTGTTACAGACTGAGAAATTCTAGCCAATGAAAACTTCAGGCAATGACGTCAGTTTTCTGACCAATCAAAAACAGTTTTTTCGGAAAGCCCTGCCCTCGCCCATGGAAAACCTTTAGTGTGTATCTGTCCGGTGGTCAAGGAAGTGTACGTGTGAAAAAAAAATATAGAAGCCGGCAGAAATGTTTACAAATTGCGAAATACACGTATAACTGGAAATATTGCTACGCCGAGGACGTGTTATTGTAAAACTTAATAACGGAGACGGGACGATATAAGGTTAGTAAAATTTAAGTAACGTTTAACGAGAACCGGCGAAATCTACATAGTTATTGCACGAAGTACATTTCAAGTAATAAGCCAATTAATGTAATAAAAATGCATACTTTTAATAGGATAATAATACATGCATTATTAATACAAATTATTTCCGATTTGGCTATTGCAACCGACCGCAGTGGGTGTCGTGGCCGCGCGCGACGAAATCAGGCTAAAGCTTTCATAATTCCGCGGGACGAGCAATAAGGCTTGGCTGCGCGGCCTGAAGCCTCGCCACGGCCTCCGAAGTATTTTCGGCTCGGGCAAAGGTCAATAAGTTCCATCTTACATTTTAAGGCAAGTAGAAGTATTGAACGGTTACCATATTTGACGACAATCATCACTAAAGTTTGCAAGGTGTGTTACAAAAATGTGTAAGTTTTTTGTTTGAGAATAAAATTCACGGAGACTGCGTGTGCCGTTGCGGCACGGTCTCCGTGCGCGACACGTAACTGTCAGTAGCGCTTTTTTTTGTTTCTTTGCTTTGTATTTATTATCGCTGTCAATCAAAATACCGTTGTTATTTGAGGAACTATTAATGAAGCTTGTGTATGAATTTGAAACGGTCATCTGGAAACTTTCGAAACGCATTTTCATATTAAAAAGTTGATTGTGCCCAAACATGGTTTGATTCATTTGTATTGTCCGTCAATCAGGCAAAAAATAATCCTGGATTTAACCGCCGAATTGTATACCGTAATTGCATAGATGAAACATGGCCACTGTCCCCGTAGAGTTTCAGCAAACCCGATTTTAAGTTAATTTAGTGTTTTTCTTGTTTTTCTGTGTGTAAATCATGCTAATTACCCCCCCTTAATACAGTGCGAAGCCGAATCTTACACATTTGATCAACTTTGCCGTCGGGGAATACAAGTTCCGCTACTCATCAACGAGTCAAATGCGACGGAAAGCAACAGCATAACAGCGTTAAACTACGAGGGGAGATTACTTAAAAAAAAAAAAAATGGTTTCGAAAGTCGGAGGCTGGATGAAACTTAACACTTACCAAATCTTCACAAACACCCCTCCATACTTTTTTTTACCGAGGCGGCACGGCTCTACCCGCCCCAAGGTGGGAGAGCAAGAGAAGGTCCCCTGCCTCCCCCTATTCCAGTGGACCAAGATAGCTCTGAAAGTGAAGAGTCGGGCAAGAGTAAACAAAACCTGTAACCTAA
Source organism: Penaeus chinensis (assembly GCF_019202785.1). Taxonomy (NCBI): domain Eukaryota; kingdom Metazoa; phylum Arthropoda; class Malacostraca; order Decapoda; family Penaeidae; genus Penaeus; species Penaeus chinensis. The sequence continues at coordinate 32,721,323 of NC_061854.1, forward strand.
GCTATAATTTTACAAGATGTACCAGAAGTCAGTATAGTGGAAACCCATGTAAATTATATCCGTTTACACAAATATGGATGTCTGAAGAAGTTTTAATAAATTCGCGAAATTCACATCAAAATATAAAGCCCGTACTTTGAAAAATGGGCACTTGGTAAATTAACGGATTACACTTCACAAACAAGCACAAATGCTAGCCAATGAAAACTTCAGAAAATGACGTCAATCCTTTCTGACCAATCATAACTCTTTAATTCGGAAAGCCCCGCCCTTGCCCACAAAAAAACGTCCAGTGTGTGTCTGGCCGCCGTCAAAGAAAGTGTACGTGTGAAATATTATATTGAAAGCCGGCTGACTTTTACAAATCGCGAAGTACACCTACCCCTGGAAGTACTACCACGTTTAGGACGACGCATTTGGGTGAAGCGTAATAACGGAGGCGCAACGATATAAGGTTTGTACAATTTAACTAACGTATGACGAGAACCGGCAAAATGTACATACTTATTGGGCGAAGTATATTTCAATTAATATTCAAAATCAGGCAATGAAATACCTTTTGAATAGAATAGGACAATAATATACGCGGTATTAATACCAATTATTGCTGATTTAGCAATTGCAAACGACCACAGATGATTAGATGGTTAGGCGTGCCGTCGCTGCGCGAAAGCTTTCTTAGTTCCGTGGGACGGCTAAGAATTTCAAGCTGCGCGGCATGAAGTCCCTCCAGGGCCTACGAAGTATTTTAGGCTCAGGCAAAGGTCAATAAATTCCATTTTACAGTGTAAGACAAGTATAAACATTGAACGGTTACCATTTTTATGATAATCATCGCAAAGGTTTGCAAGCTCTGTTACTAAAATGTGATCAGAGTTTGTTTGAGAATAACATCCGCGTAGACTGCGTGTGTGCCGCAACGATGGCGCGATACGTAACTGTCAATAGCACATTTTTATTGTTTGCTTTGGTTTGCTTTGCTTTGTACTATTTGTTAACGCAATCAACCAGTAAAATACCGTTGCTGTTTGAAGAACAATTAATGAAGCCTTAGGATAAGTTTAATGCGGTCATCAGGAAACGCATTTTCATATTAAAAAGTTGCTTTTGTCTAATCATTATTTAATGCATTTGTTGTGCGTCACTCAGGCAAAAAATAATCCCGGATTTAACCGCCGAATTGTGTACCGTAATTGTATAGGTGAAATGTGGCTCCCATCCCGTAGAGTTTCTGCAAAGCCGATTTAAAGTTATTTTAGTGTTTTTGTTCTGTTTTCCTGTGTGTAAATCATGCTAATTCCTCCCCAAAATAAAGTGCGAAGCCGAATCTTACACATTTTATCAACTTTGCCGTTGGGGAATACAAGTTGCGTCACTCGTCAACTAATCAAATGCGACGGAAAGCAACAGGAGAACAGCCTGTAACTACGAGGGGAGATTCCATTCCAAAAAAAATTGTGGTTAAAGTATACAAAAGGACCGCACCGACTAGGAGAAATTTTAAGATCATAGCGTTGTAGGCAATGACAAACTACATAGACTGATATCAAAATTAATTTGCAGAAGCTCACCGATTCCACTCGGCGTTGACCCGGTTAAGTGCACACGTGACCTAATATTTACTAAGTTCTCGCGCATTGTTCACACCAACTGCTCGGCCACTGCGCACCTACGTCACATGACGTCACGACGAATCGTGTATTCTACTATTTTAGCTTTTCATGTACATCTCATACTTATCTAATCTTAATATTTATGCTTATATAAACTTGAGATGTTTATTGGAAATATTTGTTTCATTATGACCTTGTTTCGTCAGTTAAGGCATGTTTATTTTTTATTTTTAAATGATTTAATTTCATACTTCGCGCGCGTAAACTAAGGATGGCCACTTTGACAGCCGGTCACTTTCAAGTATGTCTAACAGGTGTCAAGACTGTGACAGTGGTTATGGTGCATTTTACAAACAATTTTCAGGTGAAACTGAGGAAGTAATTCGCCTTTGTAGAGAACATGGTCTTTTACTAAATACAATTGAGTGTGCAAAGTGTGGGGCAGACTGGAGTTCGGGACTTTGTCTCTGACGGGTGCGGTCCTTTTATAAACATTTACCTTTTATGGTTATATGCATACAATCAGGTAATTGTGAACTCTTACCTCGCTCTCAGAAAAAACAAATTATCCTCATCAAGAGGAACTGGGGCTGCTAAGGGCTGAATTCTTTGTTTCCCGCCTTGCGGTGGGTATGAATCTGCCGCTTGTAGAAAAAGAATGAATTAACGAGTTTTATTGATTTTTGATGAATATCGGGCCAGGTATTGTGTAATGTAATCGGTCTAATACCTGGCCGCTTGACTCATGCCTTAAGATCCCTCCACAACCTTTCCATGTTGTGTGTGTGTTTGTGGGTCGTGTGGGTCTACAAATTTTTCAGAATGATTAATACTCAGATGTTTGTAACCATGATGTAGGCAGCCCATCCATCACTGTATATCACGCCTTTTGGTTTTATATATTTCTTAAGGTGTATGAGCGTGTCGGCACTGTGGACAGTGCAAAGCAATGGCACAATGAATTTCATTTTACTCACACGCTCAATACCCCCCAAAGACCCACACCTGGCTCAACTGTCTGCCCCTATTATATTTTCTGCACAAGAGCAGCGTCTCGTCGATCTCAACTATTACACCGGCACCTCTATCGAATTTAGATTTTGTAACCAATTTTCGGTTACTTCTGAACAAAAACTTCTCCAGTCTACGCTAGTTGGCTTAAAAATACTAATACATTTAATAATTTAAGCTTGATCCCAATACTTTTGCAGCCAATGATTCACAAACCATTACTTTTAAAAGGTTCCAAACGTGTCCCTGCAGAAACGTGACTGTGTAATCGCTGGTCGAGAAAACGCAACTTTTACGCCGTTTCGTCTTTGCTATTTTATTCCATCTGACACGATACCACATGTTGATCTTCACTGTACTTGCAAGGTAAATTGCAATGTGGGCAACTTACCGCTCTTGGCAAAACACCGTGTGCTCTCAGGAATTCTATAGCGTCATTTTTTTTCAAAATAATTAGATACAACTCTATAGTAATGGGGATCGCAACCTGCTCACCTGAGATCAATTTTGTGCAAAGATTTTGTATATATGCTTTCCTTGCCCACTATACATAAGTGTGGCACAAATGGTGGCATGTGATTGGTTTATACGATTTCCTGTAATACTATTGGCTCTCGTGACAATTGTCACGCGCATGTGGTATACAATAAAAAAAAATCAGTTTCGTACGTAGCTTATGTGGTAACATTGTTGTTTTTGAAAATCGTGCGCAATTCTTCAGTTCCCTCTTACCTGTAATATAGACCAGACACATCGATTTCTGCAGAGTAAGAAATTTCATAGTTACTGTAAATACTCGATTTTGATGGTATTACTCTTGTATTGTCATTCTTTTATGCAGAAACAAAATCACCATGTAAGTTTTTAATTTATCTAATTACGAAATGAAAATATTACAATATATGTCACAAAATAAAACGGCATCATTTGGTTTACAAAAAGTAAAGTATATCGGATGGCGATTTTTTAAATAGTGATTTCATTTCGGGCTCTGACACTTGGGTGTCCAATAAAGTCGTTATTTCTGATTTAAAGATAGTTTTCAGGTTTAAAGATGGCTAGTCAAAGCTTTACCTATACCTTTATAGTAAATTTTGGTTTCATATTCAAACAATTTTGTATTTGTCTATAATTGTTATACAAGGTACTTCAACATCCTGACCCCCATACGTCGTCTTATATTGTTTTATGTCTACTTTGAGGAACAGTGTCTGCCGGTATTATTTGTTTACAGATGGAATTGCCAGACGACCTGCGAGAGGACGAGACTTCACGACCTTGAACTTGGTTTGATGAGATTATTGTTCGTGTATGTGGATGAGCATATGGGAGCAGGAAGCCCATGAAATGAGCCTTATCAATCGGTATGTGAGTATAACGTGTAGCTAGGATACTAATACAAGTGGATCTGTATAAGAATAAAGGTGTCTTCTGGTCTCCTAGGTCAGTGCGCTTAATGGGGAAGCACAAGCCATCTCAGCGTCAAAGCTAACGTGGAGCAACCCCCACAGGGTCGCTTCTACAACAGGAATCTTCTCACATGGACTCTGAGACCACTTCAAGGGAAGAGGCTCCAGCTGCAGACACGCCTCTTCAGGATGGCTTGGAGTTGCAACCTCCGGGAGCACTTCAGCTTTCAGCAACCATCGTGCCGAAAATGTCTGAATTAACTGCTCCGCTCCGGTGTGTCCTGGCTTGTGTGGCTGCTCTGGAGGAAGAGAATGTAGATGACGAACACAGTCCTCGCACCAAACACCATTCAACGAGACCAGCCACTCTGCACCATCTTTTGAAGAGCCACAACACCTAGCACCATTAAGAGATGCCCCTGTGCAGCCTGTGTCCACCATTGTTAGCAGCCATGCCCTCAGCATCCTGCCCGAGATCTTCACGATGTACCTACTGTTAACTTCCGCCCTCCAGCACTGTACGGCCGTGATGAGATATCCGTGTTTTATGAAAAAACCCCAGCATCAGAGACATTACAACATAATTGAGAGGTGGAATCATGGATCGCTACCATCGAGATGTTGACACGCCCAGCTACAGACGATGCTTTTATTCGTATGACTAGGGGAAGAGCTCGTGGCTATGCCCAGATAGTGCTCTTAGGACCCGTGTTTAAGGTTATTACCATATGGGGACGCACAAGCGAAAATAAGGACCTAGTTTCGGGGGACATGTACAGAACGCATCTACGACATACTTGCTCAGTCCTGGATGGCCCCTGTACAATCGCCCCTGGATTATCAGGCAATTGAGATGGCAGTTTTGCAAGGAGCTCGTTGACAACCGTTATGAGATTGGAGATGTGGAAGGCCTGTTCCGAAGGATTTTCAGTCGGTCTACCAACTTGGCTTCGACGGCAGCTCTTGCTACTGGACTTCATATAAATATGCCGTATGGCAGAGAAGTGCCAGGACATATGAAATGCAACAGTTGGGGTAAAGGCATCCTGCCGAATTTTGATGGTCGCCAAACAGCAGCATAATCGGCCCCTCGGTTACCCACCAGTAGCTGAACCACTAGCAGGTGGTGCCACGCCCGCACTAGAGTATTATGGCGATGGGCTATTCCAATCAGCAGTTATAGAAGGCACCCGAGGATCATTGTCACCACAACCACAGCCGCATCAATGGACCCCTCCCTCTAAGCAGCGTGTTCACTGGTCGCCCCGTCGCAACAGCAGTCCTCGGAGCGCCTGGTGTGAATATCATCGTCGCGAGGGGCATGACATTTCAGAGTGCCATGCCATCAAACGCGTGTGTTATGGATGTGGGGAGCCTGGCCACTTCTTAGCTTCCTGTTCCTTTCGCACCTGCCGTCCAGGGCAAAACTCCCATCCCTCAGGCGGCAGTTCCAGTCTAAGGGAGGTTAGCAACTAAGAAAGTTATGCCGACACTGAAGGGACGACAGCAACGTTAACTGGCAAGCTGACCGCAGGTCATCTTGCCAGTTAACGGTAAGGAGATGACCTGTTTTATAGATACTCTCGGGGGTGACAGTACTGAAGGAGAAAGTAGCGATACTCCTACCTGGCATCAGCATGCTACGTAGTTCTCGGACACTTAAAGGAGTTGCTGGGATGTCCAAATCTGTCAATGCTGATGCTGATCCACCCTGGTCTGGACCTTGTACACAGGGCTTATCACCTCTGGCATTCATTTTCCAGGGGACATGCTCGTTGGGATGGATATGCTTAGATTTCCAGTGCTTTTGAGTATCTCGCCAGACTCTAGTGACAGTTACTCGGCGTTAGATGGTCAACGTCATGAAGTTACATTTGTGGGTGAGGACTCTTTGCACTGTTGAGGTTCCTGCATGTCATGAGTCCAAGGGAGAGCTTCCGGAGCCCTCCATTCCCTTACAAGGGTGCTCTCAAGGAAACCACTGATAACTAAGCTCCCAATTTCCTTCACTCACCACATGTGTGTCTGAAAGAAATCTTGGCTCTGGAAGTAACTAATGCTGAAGCTCTTGACTCTGATTTTCGAAGTAATGCACTGAGTGAATAGACGGAAGAGCATGGGTTCATTGAAGGATTTGAAAGTTTTGATGCATGCCTTGATTGTTGGTTATGAGCCTGAATTTTTTGTATTTTCTGATACACCCGCCAATGCCACCTAACACAGATGACCTCTCTTTGCCAGAGGAACAGCTAATACTTAGTCACCTAACATGCAAACAGAAGTCTCGCCTAACAGGTGTCTTGAGGTTGTTTCCCAGACTATTCACAGGGCACATACACAGTAGGAACTGTCCCTGGTATTGAACATCGAATCCAACACTGATACTAATGTTCCTGTCTCTGTACGTGAGTGGAGACTACCACAGAGCACAAAGGAAATAATGAAGCAGTAGTGTGAGACGATGATACAACGAGGTGTGATAGAGCCGTCTACGAGCCCATGGTTATCACCAGTCGTTCTTGTCAAAAAGGATGGCTCGGTACGTTTTTGTGTGAACTATTGAGGCCTTAACAAGGTAACTATCCACCTCCTAGGATTGCTGAGCTCATAGAGACTATCTGGGAAGACATGGTTTACTTTTCTCGATAGCCGAGCTGCATGTTGGGCCATTTCTGTTCACCCTGAGGACCGCCCAATGACGGCTTTTACGGATAGAAATAGCATGTATCAGTTCCGACGTCTTCAATTCGGACTGTCAACAGCACCACCGACTTTTCAGAGGACTATGGATGTTGTCCTCTCGTCTGTTCTTGGGCGACACTCTTGCCTACCTAGATGACGTTGTGGTTGCATCTACGTCCTTTGACGCTCACCTGAATCATCTTCAAGAGACTTTAGGACTCCTTGAAAATGTCTGCATGAAACTTAACATTTGCTGGACAGGAAGTGAAACTACTCGGTTTTATTATCAGGAAGGATAGCGTCCAGCCAAACCCTGACAAGGTGCTAGCAATTGCATCCATGAAGTGACCCAGATCAGCACGTGACATCCGCAGACTTCTTGGTACATGTGGATTTTCCAGGCGGCACATTCCGCAATTTGCCACTATTGCTAAACCGCTGATCCAACTCACCAAGAAGAATGTGTGATTCAAATGGGGAGATGCAGCTCAACAGGCCTTTGACACACCGAAGAAGCCCTTGGTTACAGCACCTGTCCTGCGACTTCCAGATTTTGACCGACCATTCGAGGTCCACACTGATACTAGTGGTCAGGTTCTTGGTGCTGTTCTTCTCCAGAGGGACCACATGCTGCTGCATATTGGTCAAGGATACTAAAGGACGCAGAATATCGTTACCCCATCATTGATTTAGAGGCCCTTGCAGTTGTATAGGCCATTAGAATCTTTGACCCCTAAATATATGAAAGACGCTTCACTGTCTGGACGGGCCATAGTCCACTAACATGCGTCTTTTCAAGAAAGACCAAGAGTAAAAAGCTAAGTAGGTTTGAGTTGTCTATGATTTTGCACTACATTATAAGCAAGGAGCAAGTAATTATATCCCTGACCTGTCCAGATCCCCAGGAGAGCCTACTCGATCTCCTAATTATGCTTTTCTGTAGAAAACTGATGTTGTGCCTGAGCCCAATTATGATGCCCCAATACTGGAGATAACCCCATCAATGCAGGATCAGCAGGTACAAGGACAGCAATCACGCCAGATGCCCAACCTTACATCCTTAGCCTCTCAGCAGATGAGAGAAGAACAGCTACAGGATCCTGTCTGTGCGGATCTGATAGCCTGGCTCGAAAGACGTCAGTCATTGCCTATTATTCGTCCACCAGCAGCTATAAGCAACTCTGAAACACACGATGGAGTATTATACCACCTTCGTCATTTTTCAGGCCGTGTTGTTAAACAGATTTATGTGCCACACCATCTATGTAACCAGGCATTACACTTGGCTCACCAAACTCCAATGGTAGCCCACCCAGGAGCTTTGCGCACTTATCAAAGTTTACGCAATAACTTGTTCTTCCCGAGCATGCTTCACTTGGCACGAACTTGTGTTGCAGGATGTGAAGCGTGTCAGCGTCGCAAGGCTCCAGTGGTTAGAGCACCTATGCAAGGACGTCCACCACCTCGAGCTCCCTTGGAAATGGTCTCCGTAGATTTAATGGAGCTTCGATACGTCTTGTCCATTATTGACCATTATACACGATATCTCCAGTTGTTTTTGAAAGCTTTTGTTGACCATTTCATTACCTTGTTTGGTCCTCCAGCCGAACTCCACCCAGATAATGGCTTGGCGTTTTCTTCTGATAATTGGCGTTCACTCTTAAAGGAGTTAAAGGAGTTAGAGGTGAAACATTCCTTTTCTGTTGCATACCACCCACAATCGAATGGTGTAGTTGAAAGGAGCAACAGTATAGTAAAAAACCCTCTTGCAGCCCTGGCACAACGATCGCCTTCACAGTGGCCTACCCACCTGCCAGCCGTATGCTTTGCCCTGAACTCGGCCGTCCATCGGTCCACCAGGGATCAACCCTTGTACCTACTGACCGGGAGAATGGCACTTTTTCCTCGCGGTCTGACAAATCTGCAGACTGCTGATGAGGGGTGATGATGGTCTTGCTGATGCTCGTCGTATAGCAATAAAGGCGACCCTATAAACTCGGGAAGCCAATAAGAGGTATTATGATAGAAAGACGAGACCTCTACACTTAAGTGAAGGATCTTTAGTTCTATGCACGGTAGAAGGTAGCACAAGAGCCCTAGACAGCCGGTGGAAGGAGCCATTTCGGGTTCTAAGGGAGGTTGGTTCTGTTCTCTGACATATTGGAGCTAGAGCAACCTCATCGTACTAGACGTACCCATGCAAATCAGCTCAGGCCATTTGTTCCTGCGTCAGAGATAGACTTTGTAGAGGAGAATGACCAGTTACCGTATCCACTGTATTATGAAATTTGATTTTGATGCTGCACCAGACTCGAGCGAAACACGTACAGACCGTGTGAATGGGGACGGTTTTGGGGATGAATTTCCGGGTACCTACTCAGAACGTGGTATTGATAGCCATTAGTATTGCTCCTGCTGTGTGGAAGGTTTGAGTACATGAGTAATTGTTTATGAATGTACAAGTTCATGGTCGTCAAGGTGAGTGCACTCAGAAATTGATTGAATTCATATGAACGGTTGTACTTTATTTCTTTTATATGAGCATTTTACCTCTAGTTTGTTTGCATGCGTCTTATCACCTTTTAACTTTTAAAAAAAAAATCTACTTGTGAATCACTCCGCACAAGTTAGTTTCGACAGTTCTTTCATGTTTCACCCAGCTCAAAATATGTGAATGTATACTTATCCGCTAATTTCTCCCACAGAACGATGTAATGGCACAGCACAACTTAAACCTGATCCAGACTATCCTCAGTGATGTATGCCACGGATGTCTTGTCGCTCCGCCCAACTTCGCGACTCTCGGCCCTGGGAGGAACGCTGTAGTGTACCCTGAGGTCCACTTGGCTTATAATTTATACGAACATATCTACTTTTATGGATGTATACGAATTCCGCCTAAAATGGCTCATGTCCGTTCTCTGTTAAGAATTACATTACATTTTCTTTTTATTTTAAGCATATACCATTTTATTTTAATGTGACGGTTTACTGCAATACTTTTTAGTACTCTATTGCACTTAATTTTATTTCTAAAAGATATATCTCTGACTTAGATATAGACCAATCAGGTTAACGGGCGTGTAGCCCCAGCCAATCAGAGGCGTTCTAGGTCGTGCCTCTTGCAATGATTTCAAGGGCGCGGGAGTTCACGCTCACGACTGGCTGGACATACGCTCTCGTTGACCCCCCACCCCCACCCCCACCCCTCGGATTTCATAAAAATAATCAGCAGCTAAGTATTTTCTCCGTATTTTGTGGTGTTGGCGCAAGTACGAAAGAACAGCAGTGAAATGTATGTGTATATATATTGTAACTTACGATTATTTAATAAATTGTTAATCAGCAATTAAGTATGATGATCCTATGCTGCAGTCCAGACAGTCAGCTTTTTGAAATAAGAGATAATAACCAACAAAGCAAATAATTACATTTGTGAAATAAGGTCTATACACACGAACATATGAACCCGTATAACGAGTATGAGCAGATAAACGAACACGTATATAATTGAATGATGGATCTTAAATTAATGATAATGGTAAATTAATAGATCTTCTGTGGGATAATTATCAATACATATGTTTGATAATTAATTCCGTCCAGTTTTAACGTAACCTATTATATTAATAGCGCGTCGGGCACACACGACCAGACGACGACGCTACATAGAGGATGTGGTCTCGTCAGGAAAGTTTGGACTCCGAGGAATTTGCTTGAGGAGCGGAAGAGGAGAGGGGTATCATACAAGTTTAGAGGTTGAAGACCTATAGTGATAGAGAAAAGTATAGAAAATTCGGAGGTGGTAAAGTGGAAGCTATAGGAAGATATTGCAGACTGGATTATTTGAAGAAGAGTAGGTAGAGAAGGGCTCGGATACCTGGTGATAATGCCGAAATAAAGCCATTTTATGGTTGGAAGGAATGATATTGTACTAAAGATACTCCCTTATGGGACACCTTCATATTGGGGAAAAGATGAGGAAATTGAAGAGAAATTTGACTCGGAAGGTACGATTAGAGGGAAAGATTTAACATATATACCCATGTCCCCCCCCCCAATCCTTTGCCCGTTGTTGTCGTGGGGGGGCTTAGGAGACGAAGACTGAGACCCAATGATGGGGAACTCCTCAACCTTGGGAATCAGCCATCGACTCAACTAATTTTGCATGGTCTTTTTTCCCACTCATACTTTTCGTTTGTTTCTTCACCAATCCCTTCTACTATCCACCTCCTAAGGTGTGAGAGCCGTGCTGAAAGGATGAAAGGCTGACTTTATCAGTCCTGAACGGCCTGAGGGAACCATGAGCACGGTATTCCCCTGCCATACCTGGCCCTTACACCTCAAGGGGACCCTGAGGGGTGGACTGTTTTTTTTTTTTTTTTCTTCCAACATACTCCAGGCTTATCATTGCCAATAATGAAGACGTAACCCCACTCTTAGAGGCAATGAGGCTTGCCCCTTTATCAAATAGCCTAAACCCAGACACCCCAATCTCTACTACAGCCCCAACACCTTCCCCTCTCCCTCCCCGCACTACCCGCAGCAGACAGAATAAACGTTCCACCCCCTCTTCCCCTACCTCACAATCACCTCCACCTTCCTTTGCCCCTATTTTTCAGACACCAGACTTCTCTTCCCCCCCCTCACAAGAAAACCTTTATCTCACAAAACTCCCCAACCAACTCCACTACATAAACTCTTGAAGATATCCAGAACTACATAATCGAGTCCCAAACTAATACTCATCCACCTTCAAATTCTACAACTCCCGCTCCCTCCACACTCAAAGTGACTGCCGATATCCATCCTCCTCCTACTCATATTCTCCCTACACCCAATCCTCCTACCCCATCCCAACAAAACCCATTCCCCCTGACTCCAGCCCCACCTATATTAACCCTCCCACTATCCCCTCTATCCCTTCCACTCCCTCCTGGATACACACGTGAATCCCTCATGTCACAAGTACCCTCTTCCCCAGACCCTCTACCTCCCGACACCCCTCCTGATACAACACCACCTCCCCAACCTCATTCTTTATCCCACCCTCTAGCACCTTCCCCTTCAAATTCTCCAACACGCACTGCAATCTTTGCCAGTAAATCAACGAAAGTATAACTATCCTTCATTGGAACATTTGCGGTTTCCGAATGTTCCTCTTTCAGTCCTACATATTCTATTGTCATGCCCACGTCCTCCCTACATAGACATCCCAACTTATCAGACATCCTTACAGAATCTCACACTTTCTGCTTTGACAACCTGTTTTCCTTCCTCAAACGCATATATATCCTTCACTTGATTTAACCCTTTACATTACCTCATCCGACCCTAACCCATTCACTCACCAATTCCTTAACCCAGCTTTAACAACAAATCACTAACCCAACCACCCTTCACTAACATTAACTATAGTGTTACATGACCTTAGATGTCTAGCACATTTATTTTGCTTTTAACCATTAACCATTACCCATGTTCCCTCATATGCCATGAGGTGATAGAGAATGGTATTGTCATGGAGTGTCATATGCCTTTTACAGGTCGAAGAAAACGTTATGGTGTGTAAAGGCAGATGTTATCTAATTTTCTAAATGTGCCAGAGGGTCAGCTGTGCTTCCAGCACAACGGAATCCAAATTGGGAAGATACTGTTAGACTGACCATTCTTTCTACCAACTTGCACTAGTCTTGATATTTATTAGGTTTAAGGAAAGGTAGAATAAGAGCTTCGAGCCACTGAGGAGGAAAGTTTCCTGTCATCCAAATACTGTTAAAGATTGTCAATAGGAAAGATAAGGAGATAGATGATGTCGTAGTATACGGCAATGAATGTCGTCGGGCATTGCGGCACGAGAAGAGGAACATCGTAAGGTTCTGCAGAGGATAAGATGATGGGAGTGTGTTCCTTGGCTGTTTTAAGGGAATGGAATTGGGAAGAAAGGTGAGAGGCACTCTTGATCTGGCTAAATATACAGCAAGTTTAGTAGCACCTTGTAATGGTTCAGAAATGAGTTATGGATGTGGAGGACTGGGGCAGGGTGAGGGATGTTTTCCTGATAGTTTATGGATCCTATGCGATACTGTAGAAACAGGTGTAGATGAGGTAATTGTGGAGATTGTGATTTTGCCATCAGGTTTTGAGATTTGGATTGTGCAAAGTAGTTGAGCTGATCCTCTTACCATTTATAAAAGCTGATGTTTGGCTGGGGGTATTCCGCTTGTAGCAATAATTGCTCCATGTCACAGGCTTCCATCGAAGTGCTTTGGAGTATTCAGTGTCCACCATGGAACACATTTTGATGTGTGTGGTCGGGAAATTCGGGGAATGGCTGTGAAAGTAGCACTCAGAATACTGATTGTGAAATCTGAAAGCATGTCTGATGTGGAAGAGAAGAAAGATGGAGGAAGAGGGAGATTAGAGAGAGAGGTAAAAGTATGCATCTGGTCTATAGAAGCACCAGCGTGGAGGGTTGGGGAGCATAGGAAGTAGGAGAGTGGAGAATGGGGAAGTGATCACTACTTGGAAGTCAACATGAAAGGAAGGAGAGCAGAGAAAATGGTATGAGTGTGTATGTCGAAGTGGGTGGGGCAATCAGAGTTGAAAAAGATGGTATTTAGTTTCACACAGCCATCCAATCTTCCGTTTTTTATTCCTTCTTTCAGTTATCCACACTGTAATATGCATGAATTTCTTATTTTCCATTGCAAATGATCTAAATAAAAGTATTGGTAATGTTTATGAAGTGACCTTACCCCTCTAAAATAAAGCCCTTTTACTCCTCCTATTCCTGGTAAATCCACAGACATTGCTGTATGAACCAAAATGCTCACTAACCCAAGGGCTTCACCCCTAGACACCCGATCACCATATTTCACTATTTGGGGCTCTGCCCCTGGACCTCCACCCAATTGTGGAGTTACAGCATGCATGGCATGTGTTGCAACCTATTTTCTTAATTCTTTACATTTCACCAACGCAGATTATTTCATTTATTTGTGAGTGTATTTTCTCTTCGACTATTATAGTGCCATTACATTTTCCTGTAAATGTATATCAAAGTATTACAGGTTTCACAACTTTATTATGCTAAGGGAATAACATAGATGAAAAGTGTCTTGTTTTGTTTTCAGCCATACTGTCCATTAAAGGTAAATTTTACCTTTTGCTTGGCTGGGGGAATCTAAAACTATACCAAAAGGATAAGGTCATTATTAAAAAGCAACTGTTCTTGGGAACATCCTCAGGAAGTAGTGGTAGTCACCCCAAAGAGGGTGGCAACAATTGAAATCACCAACTATACGGAATGGTGGTTGAAATTGAGAAAGGATAATGGTTTGGAAGGGAGGTATAGTGTATGTTGTTTTTTGATGGATGAGTATAAATAAGATAGAGAGCAAGAGATGACATAAAAAGATAATTTGGCATCAGTACTGGAGGATGTGTTGGGAAGGTTTCTTGGAGACAGATAATGGATGGGTTGTAGGAAGATGTGAGGTGACGAAGACCAGGTCTGTGAGAACTAAAATCTTGAATGTTCCATTTTGGATCAATCAACAGGTGATAGCGGTAGAAATGGATGTCTGCGTAGTAGGAGTTCCTGATGATTGAGGTAGGGAATCAGAGGACGGGATCAATACAATATAGATCCCATCAGAGAAGCTGGGATCAGGAGAAGGAAGTGAAGGTGTAGTATCAGGAAAGAGTGGGTTTTGGTGTGGGTGAAGGGGAGGACAGGGTATATTGGGAGGGAGTAGGGGGAAGAGGTGTAGGGGGAATATGAGGAGGCTGGATGGCTGGATTTTGGCAATCACTTTGAATGTAGCCAGAATGGGGTTAAAGTAACTGGAGGATGGATGAGAGAGTGGAGCTTTTTCTTGAGTCTTAAATAGGAAGTTTCTAATGTTCTCAAGGGCTTTCTGGAGGGGATTTTTTGAGGTGAAGAGAAGATAGGAATCTGTGGAGTAGAGAATGTAGATGTGGGAAGGGATGCGTTTGGAGATGATGTGGTGGAACGTTTGGATTGTCTGGTGCAATAGATATGACGAGGAATAGGGAGAGACAGGCAGAGTTGTGGATATTAGGAATCTGTGGAGTAGAGAATGTAGATGTGGGAAGGGATGCCTTTGGAGATGATGTGGTGGAACGTTTGGATTGTCTGGTGCAATAGATATGACGAGGAATAGGGAGAGACAGGCAGAGTTGTGGATATTGGGAATCTGTGGAGTAGAGAATGTAGATGTGGGAAGGGATGCATTTGGAGATGATGTGGTGGAACGTTTGGATTGTCTGGTGCAATAGATATGACGAGGAATAGGGAGAGAAAGGCAGAGTTGTGGATATTGGAAGTATCTGGGAGATAGGGGAAGTTGAGGAGGAAGATGAAGTGGTACTGAGGAAGATGTAGAGATTACTTGCGTAGAGGGAATAGTAGAGGAGTGAAGGATGGTATTGGAATAGAGAGTGACTGAAAAATCTCATTGGCGTACTTCCTGTCTGGCCTCTCATAGAATGAGGCCAAGTTTGTATCTGAGAACTGCTACCTCAGACTCAAACTTGTAGGCAGGGCAGCCCCTATATAATACATTATGGGATCCAACACAATTAGCACATATACATGATTGTGCACAGTCAGCCATGACCGGGTTGAGCACAGAGAGGGCAGCAGGCTGCCTTTCAACAAGGCTCTTACACCTTAGGGGAAGGGGTTGGGGAAGGTAAGGAAAAGCAGGAGAATAGGAGACCATGCAAAATTAGTTGAGTTGGAGGCTGAGGCCCAAGGCAGGGAATCCCCAACACTGAACCTCAGTCTCTATCACCTAAGCCCCCCAACAACAACAATGGACAAGGGATTGGGCGTGTCTTTATATATATATAAAGCTGGTTAAAGAGAACGAATTGGCTTTTTTGTTTTCTTCTTGCATATCTCTTTTAGGTTATCTTCTTCACAAGTCTTTATTCTGCTTTTAGCATTTCCTCTGGTTTCATCAATATTTTGTTAGCCTTTCTTTATCAATCAAGGAAAGCATTTTGCTATTTCCTAATCTTCAGTGACATGGTTGTTTTTGTAAATTCCATATAAAACATAGTTATCTTTCAATATGTCAACTGAATTAGAACTTTTTCTTATTAGGCTCATTAATTTACAATATACATCCAGCAAGTCAGCATGTATATAATATAATGGAAAATGTGTATTAAGTATACCTGAAGAAAGAACATTTTTCCAGTTACAAATGTGTATCAATTAGTGGTGGTCAACAGCTCCACTCGTATATGTCTACCTACCTACCTACCTTAATCACACTGGATCATGCAGGTGTGTTAATACTGTACAACAGAATATTTCATAAAAATGGTTCATAAAACAAGTATGAATTATAATATATTTACTTGTACTTAAACATAACATGGAAGGTGTGTATGTCAAAGACAAGAGGCAAATTTAAATATTAATACAAATGATAAAATGTCTCAACTTGTTTACAATATTGATTAATAACAATGAATGAAAATACAGGTGAACATTTTCAGTGTCAATGCAAATGAAACTATCAAACAATATAAAATGTCAAAACCACATATAGCAGCACAGGTAAAAAATTTACCTGCTGATGTTAACATGCCCATAACATCAATGTAGTATTGAAACCGAGAATTCACTAACTAATCTTTAAGGGTTATTCTTCATGCTCTGATGAACAAGAAATGCACCTTGCAATTTGTGTATCTCAGAATTTGTAGCTTCCATTTATAAGATATGGATCACCATTTATCACACTATAAACTATCATACAAGGACTACCAACAGACAAAAATGCAACAGTTTTTATAACCATATTTGTTCATCTTTGTAAAAAAAAAAATATATATATATATAAATATATATATTTGCAAATATATATAAAGAATGGAGTAACTACAACCACAAGAAATAAGTTTGGAATCACACAATAATATAAAACTTGTGGTATTAAGTAGTTTACACATATCATAGTGTTAACACATGTTGAACCATAAATGAAAACATTTTTGATGCTCAACTCCAGCCTTTGTCATAAAAGGATTAGATACTTTATGAAAAATCATAATTATTGTATGTAAGAAATGGTATCAATTTCTTTGCAAGGTAATGAGATCCATGTTGCATTTGTAAAGAATTCACAATAAATCTGGAGTTTAAGATCTAAGAACTTAAAAATGCAAAATTGTCCTGTGAACACCATTTCAAACTTCATAGCAAATGCAACTATAAATAAGCAATTCATTTATGAAAAGAGGGGAGGAAAAGATATGAAAAAATGCTATAGATACTGGAATGACCTTCACATGAGTTTTGTGTAATAACAACCTAAACTACACAACATTGTTATCCAAATGGATTAAACAGCTGGTTGTTAAAAGGGTTCCTGAAATTACTCTGTGGCTGAGCAGGATTGACTGGAGCTCTAACATCGGAGCCAAATCCAGTAGTCTTCACAACCTCACATCTCACCAGCACGACACCAGAGGGATTCACATCTACCTTGAATCGCTTGTCTGGTAGAACTGTTCCATACTGGACACCATCGAACAGGTCTGTTATCGCATATCCTCCAGGGAAGGCAAGACCTAACTCTCGCAGAGTTACAGAAACCTGCAAGACAATAATAATTAAATTTTGCCATGCTGATCAAAAGGATGTATCAGTCAAATAATGTAAATTTTCTTTGGTAAGCAATATATAGATAAAAATGTTTGCTTCTGCTTTGGGAAAAAAAATAGAATTCTGTCTAGTCAAAAAGAATTATTGTAAATCTTTACCTCTGAAGGTGTTCCATCAGTTCGTCTGTTCAGAAAAGCAATAGCATAGGAATAGTGACCCTGAGAGATTGGGGAAATTGGACGAGCCCAAATCTCGATGCCCTTGTCCTGGAAAGATTAGTTACACAAGGTAAACAACTTTATATCTTCAACATTAATGCTTGAAGCCCTGTCCTCTTATAACACCATTCAAAACATTTACATTCTGAATCAGAATACTACTAAGAAGAAATAAATTTGAAATTATATAAAACATTTATATATAAACTGAAACACAGATTCTTAGAAACATCAAGCAAAAAAAATTCACATCCATATTCAACCACATTCCAATATTTTTTCTCAATAGGAAACCCAAACTTCCTATTCTACTTACCTTGTATATTCTCTTTCCTTGAATGCCAAGAGGATCCTGATTAACAGCAATTACAGCTTGATTCTGCAGAATGGCCTTGTACTCTGGTCTGATTGTCCTCAAGTCTACTGACATGAGCAATGGGGCAGCAAAAATGGCCCACATTGCCATTTGAGATTTGGACTGCTCATAGCTGAGCCCAAAGTTGCCAACAATCAACTGTAAACAATTACATAATCTATATTACTTATAATGCACCTTTAAAAAATTGGTTGCACCTTAACTGTGATCAACACTGTATCTTCAGGAGGGAGAATGAGCAGACAAAGGATATTGAAATCAAGCCATTTCAGTTGCTAATTTCCAAGCCCTCATACCATATCGGGATCATTCCAGTGTCCAGGTCCAGCATTTGGCACAATCTCATCTTGGTTGTCACCATAGTAGTCGATGATCCTCTGAACAGACTCCCAGGAATCTTGGATATCATCAAAGTTCCTCCATAGATTGCAGGTGTTAATGATAGAACTGTAGTTTGGCTGAAATTATCACATGCTTTAGAATTATGTAAACTTCAAAGTAGATACAAATCTGATACTTAAATATCATAATAAACCTGAAACTCATTTAAATTAAGACTATGCTGATTCTAGCACCAATGTATTCAGGCTTATTTCAGTATGTAACCATTCATGTTAGTAACATGAAATCTGAAAATTAGAACAAACACCTGTAAATACAAAGAAGGAAACCATTATCCAAGCCACACACACTAGGCCATAAACTTCAGAGTCTGGTTTCATATCCTTTGTTTTGTTTTTTTTTAACATGCAAGAAAGCAGTGATAATACATCCACATAAAGCATTACTATTAATACATTGACTACAGTACCTTATTCAGTTACTAATGAATCTTAGGTTAGACTGTTGATCATGGGTAACATGCATGGAGATGAATAAGTACTCTGCTCTTAAAACCAATTCCTACTTTTCTTACCTCTTTTATACAAAGGAATCTTAATATGAAACCTGGAAAAAGGTTTTGATTCTCAATTCATTCTAAAAGTAACTAAATAATTATGTTGTGCTAGACCAGTGGTTCCCAACCTTTTCTAATGTATGGTCTATATGGTCAACAAAATTTTCCAATCAAACATGCCACCACTTACAAACTCAATCTCAATTAACCAAATGCTGCTGGGAAAAAGTGGTGTTCACTGTTGTTTTGTTTTGTGAAATGTCTCACACATACATGACTCCACAAATGCTTAGCCATTAAGGAGTCAATTAGTAGAACTCGTGACCTCACCTGATTTCACCTTCCCTCTAGGTTTCAGGATTTTTTTTTTATGTTATCAATAACAATGTTGTTAATATTATTATACACATCATAGTTATTGACAATGTTATTGACATTAATAATAGCAATGTAAGATTTTTTTTATCAAAGAAAAAGGTAAGCAGGTGAGATAGGTAGTACTAGTAATTGAACAAAAAAACAAGGTAGCACTATAAAACAAGGAAATTTTATAACTGCCACTAGACTTGTTACTTAGTTTTACCTTGTGCATTTTATATGCTTAAGGCAAAGGTCTTTTAACAATACAAGGGATAAATTTATTTCAACAGTTACAGGTTGACCTAAAGTCTAATATTCAATAGTTAAAAGGCAGCTTCAATAGTTAAAATAATGTTTTGGATCTGGCAGTCATTTGTTTGCCAGTTGTGGTACCACTACCCCTTACTATTTGCACCTACCGCAGATTGCTTAGAATGGTTGAAACTGCTATATTACCTTTCATTACTTATATTCTATCCCCAAATATGCCTTCTAAGAGACAAACACATAATGCACTTGGTGGTAATAGTGGAACTAAAACTGAAGTGTCTTAGGTTAGTCTTTTTAGAGTGGTACAATGGTGACAGCCTTGTGTGCATATTACCTGTACTATTTAGGTCTATTGACAGTGTATGAGTTAACTTTTTGTGCTATGCTTCTCTTGTTCAGAAAATCCACTAGTCTAGCCATGCTAAACTAGTGTGGTTTAATTAGTAAGTAAATCAGTCCTCATCCAGACTAATGAAACTATAGTAGATAGTATAGTTTATACAGGTCTCACAGCAGATACCTGTATGAAAATGAATATACAAGTTGATCTAGGCATCTACTATATACTTTATATATGGAACATATAATTTAGTATTTATTACATACATGATGTATGATTATATATGTGTGCAACAGTGAAAGAAAGAAAACTAAACCCAACAGAAATATGATGCTAGCTTTACAAGCTACACAGCTACATCTTACTTCTAGATATCAAAAACAAACAATATACAAATACAAAAACACTTAAACCATGCTAGTCTGCAAAAAAAAAGAAGGAATATTATAAAAGAGTTTCACAAACAATTACTGCAGCAGACAAAGTCAACAAGAAGCCAATTCCACACACAGAAAGCATAATCCACAAATCTGCAAGAAGCACACAACTTTTATTACAAAGCTACACTCTGTCCCCTTGAGAGAGCAACTCCAGGGCTGGAAAGTTATGAAAGCGTCACATGTAGAAGCCGGCCATTGCCCTTTGTCTTGTTCGTCCCGTCTCCCTTACCTTCATCTTCGAGTAGATCTGGTAGAATGGCCAGGAGCAAGAATAGACCATTGGCCGTCCAGTCTTGTTCAGAAAATATCCAAATTCTGGATACCCTGCATAACAAACCCCATCTTGTCACTCACCCATATATCATTTCACAATAAGAAGGATACAGTGCTTCTGTCAAAGTGGGAATATTGTTACTTAATACTGTTTCAAAAGTCAAACAGGAATGTTACACTTTAAGCAGGAAAGGTTAATAGGAAGTGCTGGTTAATGTCCTGTCGCATGTCCATATGAACTACCACAAATAGTCGAAACTCTCTCCTTTTAGCCCACATATATTTATATTATTTAACTCCTCCAGTAAAAAAATAAAGGAGAGCTTAAACAAATTCAAAAAATATAACAAAAGAAAAAAGATAAACTAAAGTCAATAACAAATAAAAGCGATAATGTTCAAGAAACTTGAGAACAGTGGGGAACAAGAAATGCCAGCAGCAGCCTCCACAAGCAAAAGAAAATTATTAGAGAGAGAAACATCTACTTCAAATTTCCTTGAAAGTATGACACATTAAAGTGTTTGATTAATACCTAAAGCTATTTTCAACGTAACTAGAACCTAGAAACTCAAAATTATTCAAAGATGAACTATACCAAGATATGAGAAATGCACAAGGAATATGTTGAAAAAATATGCTCCAAATGAAGAACAATAAATGTTCACCTCTTCCTAATTCTTCAATTCAGAATCGCAATTCCAGGTAAAATTATATACACACGATATATCAACCCCTTTGATCTGGACGACACAACCATCACATTATGAACAAATTTGGCTTGAAGGGCAGGTGATGTAAACATGAAGTCATGAGAAAATTTGGCTGTGGGTCGGTACGTGAATTTGCCATTGTAAACATTTCAGCTGAAGCCCAGGATGACAGGAAACACTTGCCACAAGTGCACAAATCTCTTGGAGGGTGATTATTCTAATTTGGCATTTAGATAATAGAATATGGAATGAAATGTCCATGAGCCATGACTGGAAGAGCACCAGCTAAAGGGAAAACACCATTTCCATGATCAGCATCCTACTCCTGGCCGCCATGATTGGCAGCGCAGGTTGTATTACAGAAAACAGAATATTGCAAAAAAGAAACATTTAATTACACAAATAACAAAATGTTACTCATTGCTATTATTCTTGCACTCAGTTATAGACTACCTAGTGAGATGATATGTAGTCTCTGCAACCACAAGAGTGGTTGCATGTGCCGAGCCTACAAGCTGCATACCTGGTAGAGTGGCCGCTCATGTAAGCCTAATACCCGTATTTTGGTCCATGTGACTGCCATGAAGCAACTGGATCCAAAGGGTTAATGGCAGAAAGAACTGTAACAGGCTATAATCAACCTATTTATTAAGTCGTATAAATGACATAAACAAAGAAGGAAATTTGGAAGGAGTCAATAATATTCTGACTGTCAACTATACACTGTACGCACATACCATTCACTTTAATCAAAGCCTCAATAAAAAGAATCAATGGAATTCTACAGCAGCAGTCTTTGAACTTCATCTTATCCTGTCTAATGGATTACAAATACAATAACAAACTAATCACTTTAGCCTGATGAAACCACATTCCATTTTTTAATTATCAATTCAAAGTAGATGAATTTGGTCTTTACCCACAGATAAGGTTAATCATTGAAAATCAAATCTCACTTTCTGCTGAATAAGAAAAAAAACATCCATTCTAATCCGTCTTTAATGTTGTATGATAATGCTGTTAATACCGTTTAATACTTTTAATATAATAATACTGTTTCATACTGTTTGTGGATGTGTTGCTAGATGTTCTGCAAAGCCATTTCATAACAGAAAAATTTCCCAACTCATGTCTCACTAAGCAACGACAATATCATTTCACACTGACATTCAATGATGAATGCAATAGGCAAAGCAAAAAGCAACATCATAAAAATGAGACAGTCATGCAACACAGCACAATTTTTTTCAGATGGAGAAAAGAGAAAGATATACAAAAGATAAAAAGCGAGAGAGGGCAAGCCTACAAGTAAGACACTTTATTTTTTTTGTGTTTTGCATGGCCTGTGTCATGTGCCGAGTGGCATCTGCCCATGACGGAGAATACACTGCATCTCCTTATACAGTAAAGTTACATAAACCAAACGAGGGCAGCTCTATGATACAGCACCAAAAACATTTTTCACAGCTTCCTTCAGAAAAACTATAAAATTGTTTTGTATTACAAACTATGACTAGGCTAAAAAGAAAAGTAATCAGACAAATGAAAACAACTGAATAGATGCAAAATCTTTCAGCCTGAATGGTTCACAATTCATTTTCACCAGTGTACCTCTTGCAAGTCATTCTTGTCTATGCACATGACATGAGCATTCCAATTCTTCAGTTGTCTGTACAGGGCCATAGAAAATAATACAGACTCACCCCACCTTACCTTATGGTCATTGTGGGGAAGGGGGGAGGGGGGGAGGAAGAGGGAGGAGGGAGGAGGGAGGAGCAAGGAGGAGGGAGGAGGGACAAGCAAGGAGGAGGGAGGAGGGACAAGCAAGGAGGAGGGAGGAGCAAGAAGGAGGGAGGAGGGACAAGCAAGGAGGAGGGAGGAGCAAGGAGGAGGGAGGAGCAAGGAGGAGGGAGGAGCAAGGAGCAAGGAGCAAGGAGGGAGGAGGGAGGAGAGAGGAGGGAGGAGGGAGGAGGGAGGAGCAAGGAGCGAGGAGGGGGGAGGAAGGAGGGAGGAGCATGGAGCAAGGAGGGAGGAGGGAGGAGGAGGCTGGAGGGAGAAGGAGGCTGGAGGGAGAAGCACGGAAGAGGAGGCAGGAGGAGGGAGACAGCCAATCAAATAGGAAAAAAAGAGAGGAAAGAATAGAGTACTCTTACTTTCAGGTTTCTCTATGACAGCAGATGAAGATGCATGACATGACAAAAAAAAATCACATAACAAGCACATGACTGTCCAGACGACACTGAAGAGTATAGACATGCATGGTGAGTTGCTGTTTTTTTCATTCAACTTCGCTGTATCTTGCAAGGAATGACAAACGACAGTGTAACTCTTGTTATGAAATGAGGTTGAAAAAGAACAAAGACTCAAGCAATACCTTTTTTGTAATGTGCCTCTCATTCAAAATTTAATAAAATTTCATGAACTCAACAACAACAACAACAATAATAATAATAATAATAATAATAATAAATATTATCAGCAGCAGCAGCAGAATAGTAATAGTAGCAGTAAAAGTAGTAGAGGTAGTAGAAATAGTAGTAGTAATAGTAATAGTAATAGCAGTAGTAATAGCAGTAGTAATAGCAGTAGTAATAGCAGTAGTAATAGCAGTAGTAATAGCAGTAGTAATAGCAGTAGTAATAGTAGCAGTAATAGTAGTAGTAATAGTAGTAGTAATAGAAGTAGTAATAGAAGTAGTAATAGAAGTAGTAATAGTAGTAGTAATAGTAGTAGTAATAGTAGTAGTAATAGTAGTAGTAATAGTAGTAATAGTAATAGTAATAGTAATAGTAGTAGTAGTAGTAGTAGTAGTAGTAGTAGTAGTAGTAGTAGTAGTAGTAGTAGTAGTAGTAGTAGTAGAAACTACTACCATATATAGCTATATATGGTGGTCCTCCAAAGTTACCTTTCCAAACAGCAATCTAATGAATACCATTTTTAAGACATGATGAACAACATACATGACAAACAGAGCAGAGAGCCTGGATAAGAAACAAGAGAAACAAGCTTTTTGCAAAATAAATATTGCAGAGCAAGGAGTATAGTTATTCCATACTGAGAAGATGCCATGCATAGTAGGCCAACATTGTAAAAATACAAAATATTAGGGCAACTTAAGCTGAGCCACCTGGCTGAGCATTTTCAATGATATTCGTTAATCATTTTGTTAGGTATATTTCAAAGTCACCTGGTAATTGTATTTAGTAAAGTCCACGTTCCTTTCAAAATTCTTCTATAACATGAATAAAGTAGGGCGCTTTCCTACAATCGCTTTATGCCCCCAACAAACGTTTGAGAGCAACAAAAGTTCGCATTTCCTTTCTCCAGTAGCACAGTCACCACAGACTACCAAGACCTACCCTTCTTTCCACCATTACCACAGCATACTCACTGAGTTCTGTCAAGAACGATAGGGTTCTGTCCCTTACTCAAAACACGAAAACAAAAGATTAATAAGCACAAAAGCTTCCCCAGATCTG
>NC_061854.1:32763549-32767316 GCF_019202785.1 Penaeus chinensis
CCTCCCTCCCTCCCTTCCTCCCTCCCTCCCTTCCTCCCTCCCTTCCTCCCTCCCTTCCTCCCTCCCTTCCTCCCTCCCTTCCTCCCTCCCTTCCTCCCTCCCTTCCTCCCTCCCTTCCTCCCTCCCTTCCTCCCTCCCTTCCTTCCTCCCTTCCTCCCGCCCCTGCCGCCGACCCACGTCCACTTTCCTCATGTATGGTGAGACGGCAGCTTTATCAGACGGGGGAGCGTGACTTGGCAAACATTCATTCTTCGTTTTTCGAAGTTTCTTATCGTGATACGGATTTTTTTTTTTTTTTTTGGGGGGGAGGAGGAGAGGAGGGGGTAACTGCCCAACCTAATTCCTCTCTCAACGATACTTTCTCCTTTATTTGCATGAACGCTTGGGAATAAGCGCATATACAAACTCAAACATGTATGCACGCATATTCGGACGGACAAACACAGAAATATATACAAACATAAGACATTAATATAGAGACACGGATCCACATACATACGTACATACTCCTCCCCCCTTCCCCTTTCTCTTCTTGCCACCTGAATACAATTTTTGTCAAGTACTTTATATCTCTTGATCCGTTATTTTATCAATCCTTTTTCTTTCTCTTTATTTAGTCGTTTTTCTCTTTCTTTGTTTACTTATCGTGTCCCGAATCTCTCTCACCGCCGGCCTGTCAATCTGCATCACTACTTCAATCTCTAATTCAACCATACACGCAATAATTCGCTCTCTAGTTTAATAAAACGACGAGCATTCATCAACCTAACAATACCCACTAACACTTGTAAATTTGCGTTTGTGTGTGCCCGTGTCTAGCTCTGTCCGTTATGTCCGTTATCTAAAATCTAAGCCTCTTTGCGTTTTATCTGTGTCTCTAGGTCTCTCATCTCCGCACAACGCAACAAGCTGTTTACGACCACAATACTGGCCACCGAGGGCAGACCGCGACGACCCCTTAACAAGGTCGTCTTCCCCAATAAGGTGGTTACCCCGACCACCGCTGATATGTCGTCACCCAGCTCCATCCCTTCGCCTGGCCATTTGCGTCGTGTGTACACCGTCGTGTGCATTCATGTAGTAACGAATGCATGTATGCACTCATGAATAAGCGTGGATGTAGAGAGCGGATGGGTAGCGTACCTTTCACTCCTTTTTTATTTCCCTATCTGCTCTTTCTTTCACTGAACATATAAAAAATAATGCAGTAAATACAGGAAGTTACATACACACTGTATATAAACAAACGCTTAACACACACACCTTATAGCCACCAGGCTCCTTAACCTACATAAAATGCCATCATAATCTATCATTACTTAACCTCCCGCCATCTCTCATGCCCCAGGTACTCTAAATGGGCAATTACGACATTACGCTTTTATTACCCACCTTCAAGCGGATCCATTGGTGTAATTGGACCTTTCTTCAGCTTTTTAAAAAATGATCTCGGACGTGAAAGTATCGTGCCTTCGCTTTTTTTACCTTTTCTTCCAATGCCCTCACTTTCCTACCTTGCCCCCTCCTCCCGTGCCCTCACTTTCCTACTTTGCCCCTTCCAATGCCCTCATTTTCATATCATGCCTCCTCCAATGCCCTCACTTTCCTACCTTGCCCCCTCAAATGCCCTCACTTTCGTACCATACCCCCTGCTCCCATTCCCTCACTTTCCTAACTTTCCCCCCTACTCCCATGCCCTCACACTCCTACCTTGTCCCCTCCAATGCCCTCACTTTCCTACCCTGCCCCTTCCCTCCATCTCCTTTCTCTCGCTGCCTACATATCTTTACACACTTCCCCTCTTGGTGCATTCTCTCCTTCCCCATTCCGCTCATGTCATAATTCTCTAATATTAACCCCCTCGCCCCGGAGACAAAACTTACGACACTAACCTACTACTAGTACCCCACCCCAGGCTCTCTAAAAAGCTGCGTTTGAAATCCGCCCTCCCCTCACCCTCTCCCCTTTCCCCCTCCCCTTCTATTCCCTCCCTCCTTCCAATATCTCCCCGCCCCCCTCTACCACAACCCTCACTATATTCTACCCCAACCACCCCACCCCTACCCTCTACCCTCTCACCCCCCGCCCTTTCGTCACCTGGGCTAAAAATATCGGTAATTTTCTCTTATTAAACGGGTTAATGCGAACATCAAAGCCGCGCCCTTATCTACCAATATTCGCACCGCCGTGATTTTCTCTTCCTCTCTTTAATGCGTGTTATTATTATTGTTATTTTACTTTTTTTTTTGCCCCGAAATCGGTTCCGTCGTTGCGTTCCAGCGGATATACTAGGATTGCGCGATGTGGAGGTAGGGTGAAAGAGCGAGCGAGAGAGAGAGAGAGAGAGAGAGAGAGAGAGAGAGAGAGAGAGAGCGAGAGCGAGAGCGAGAGCGAGAGCGAGAGCGAGAGCGAGAGCGAGAGCTAGAGAGAGAGAGAGAGAGAGAGAGAGAGAGAGAGAGAGAGAGAGAGAGAGAGAGAGAGAGAGAGAGAGAGAGAGAGAGACAGAGAGAGAGAGAGAGAGAATAATGAATCGAGAGAACGATTTACAGGGAGAATTTTTGATACAGTGTTAGTAATAAACGTTTCTGTACATCAGATTTTCAGCATACACTTGTAATACCAATCAGATAAAGATTCACAAAATAAAGCAAAGATCAGAGCAAATTTAGAGAACTGCCATAATAAACATTCCTATATTTTCTACAGTGGTGTCGGTGTTCAACAATGAAGACAAGAACAATTTAAAATCAACCAACCCCACCCTAAAAAAAAAAAAATAAATAAATAAATAAATGGACCCAAGAACTGCGCAGTTATAATACATGTCCATCCACGTGGCGAGCAATAAATAACCAAAAAGAAAGTTTCAGAAAACAATTGTCTGTGCTATATAAGACAACATAGGGATATATGTCTCCCGTGCCTTGGAATTTCGATATAGGCCTATATTGACTCCCTTTTTTTCACTATTTGCATCTGGATGGTAAATTTTCTTGATTCTGTTCTCACCGATTCACTCCCCAACTTCCACGTTCAACACAACTCACGTTCAGTTCCAGCGTTCACTTGAACAAAATCCGCTGCCTTTCCCTCGCTTGGGTTTTATACTCATTCCCGTGTCCGAGTCATAGTCAGTGTGGGTGAGTCACATACCCCCCCCCCCCTCCCTCTCTCTCTCTATGAACTATTTTGGGAAGGTGAATCAATTACGGTAGCTAGCGTGTGACTCAGTAAAGGGCACACTTGCGATGAAAACTCATTACGGTTTATTCACAAATCATCCAAGTATATTAAGCTTGGAACCTGAGGTAATTACATGCTGCGTCTGTGTGATTGTATGTTTGTTTGTGAAAGAGCTTGTGCATGTGTGTTTGCTTATACGCACATACAAAAGAACATACATAAATACATATACACAGACGCACTGACACACATATTGCATAAAATGTATCCGAAACCGAGGCACATGCTGACGACACAGCCGCCCATTACTGCCGCCCAGCGAGCCGCGTGACCTCTGCGGCGTGACCATTAGCGTTACGACAACTGCCGCTCGACACAACGACCCGCACGCGCTCGCGGGCCCCGTACACGTGGCCGGGTCGAGAGCGGGCGTATCTCAGCAACCGCAACCGCTCTGTTGATAATTAGGGGGCAGGGAGGGGGAGGGCGAAGGAGTTGTGACATAACGCGGTCCGGTCGATGTCACGGCCTCGCGCGGCGCGGCCGGTTTTTGGTGCAGCGGGTTTCGGTTCATTCAGCGGATT
>NC_061854.1:32802416-32804916 GCF_019202785.1 Penaeus chinensis
TTATCATTATTATTATTACTTTTATTTTTACTATTGCTACTTTTATTTTCATTACTATTCCTATTACTATTATTATTATCCTTATTACTATTATTATTATCCTTATTACTATTATTATTATCCTTATTACTATTGTTGTCGTCAGTATCATTTATACCATTCTTATTATTATCAGTATCGCTATTATCATTACTTTTATTATCATTAATGCTATAATAACAATCTATATTGTTATGTTTATATTGTTATGCTGTTATCATTAGTAGTAGTACTATTATTATTTTCCTCATTATTATTATATTTAGTATCAATATTATTATTATTACTATTAATATTATTAGTAGTAGCAGTAGTAGTATCGTTATTATCTTTGCTACTATCATTATTGTTATCATTATAATTATCAACATTATTATCCTTATTATTTTTAATATTATTATTATTGCCATTATCATTATTATCAATTAATATTATTATAATTATCATTATTGTAATTATCTTTATTATCATTATCATTATTATCCTCATCATTGCTTTTACTTATCACTATTCTTCCTATTATTATTATCATTATCATTACTATCATAATGATTATTACTATCAGCATTATCACTGTTATTATTATTATTATTATCATTACTATCATTACCATTATTATCATTATAATTATTATTATCATTATTATTATTATTATTATCGCTGTTTTTTTAATTACTTTCACCATAATTATTACAATTATCATCAATACATGACTGTATCACAAATTTAGCCATTGAACTTTTATTTTTTTTTATTACCTTTTCCTTTAGTTCCCATTTCCTCTTTTCTTGCTTGCTCTCTTCCTCTCCTTCCCTCTTCCTTCTCCGCCGCCGCCTCTTTTCTGCGTATGTCGGGCTCATCGCTCTCTCTCTCTCTCTCTCTCTCTTTCTTTCTCTCTCTCTTTTTTTTCTTTCTTTCTTTCTTTCTTTCTCTCTCTCTCTCTCTCTCTCTCTCTCTCTCTTTCTCTCTCTCTCTCTCTCTCTCTCTCTCTCTCTCTCTCTCGCTCACTCTCAGAGCTCGGGGTCCGCAGGTGAGAGAGATCGAGGAGGATGTCCTTCGTCAGGTAGTTCCCTCTCGCTCTCTCCCCTCTCTCTCTGGGTGTCTTGTTTCTAGTTGTACAAAAGCTGCTATATATATTCTTTTTTTTTCTCTCTCTCTGTCTGTTTGTTTCTGTGTTTCTTTCACACAAATATAAGTGGATAATGAAATTGATAGATAGATAGATAAACGGACAGATGGAAAATAGATGGATGAATCCTGTCCTCGTCTTCCTCTCCGTAAACCCCACCAACCTCATTTTCGCAAATTCTCCTCTCAGTAATGGTGTGCGGGCGTGTGCGGGCGTGTGCGGGCGTGTGCGGGTCTGTGCAGGCGTGTGCGGGCGTGTGTGGGCGTGTGCGGGCGTGTGCCTCACGAACGGTCTTGTCACGATGTACGCCTCCCCCTCCCCTTCCCTTCCCCTATCCTCTCCACCCCTTCCCCCACCCCCTTCCTTAACTTTCTGTAGCCCAAGTGAGGTCATTAGGAAGAACCATGAGGACGAGGAACTCTAACTTAGGTCGAAGGTCCTTTTCCCTCGTTGACGTAGGCGGAGGAGAACGAGGGAGAAAACGAGAGGGAGAATGAGGGAGAGAACGAGGGAGAGAACGAGGGAGAGA
Source organism: Penaeus chinensis (assembly GCF_019202785.1). Lineage (NCBI taxonomy): Eukaryota > Metazoa > Arthropoda > Malacostraca > Decapoda > Penaeidae > Penaeus > Penaeus chinensis. The sequence continues at coordinate 32,804,114 of NC_061854.1, forward strand.
ACGAGGAGGAGAACGAGGGGGCGGGGTGGTGGAGAAGTGGTTGTTTACGAGTGAAGATGGCATAGAAACGTTCTTTTATTTTGTGAAGAGGGAGGGGTAGAAATGTTTATTGGAAAGGAGGGGAGGGAGAAGCATCCATTAATTTGCTAAGACAGCTGAGAAGAAACATTTGTTTTGCAAAGGAGAGAGAGAGTAGAAACGATACATGAGCTGGAAGGGTGATGGCGTAACGTTTGTTTGTACGGGTGTTGGGTAGAAACGTTCGCTTGCTGAGTTAGCCCAAAACCCTATTTGAGACTTCCAGTTACGTTTGTTTGCGAAGGAGGAAGTAGGAGATAGAAAAAATTGTCTGGGAGAAATGGGGGAAAATAAAAAACGTTTGCTATAAGCGAGCAAAACGTAGAGATAAGAAAAAAATAATCACTACGAAAACAAAAAAGAAAAAAGAAAAAAAAAAGAGGAGAGCGTCCACGAAGCCAAACACAAATTCGTTACTTAATGAAATGGGTTGTGTAATGAGTTGCCAGATTCCGCCATCACAGTGTATTGATCTCTCGCAGCTTTTCTGGCAAGGCGCTGCTCCCTGTCATTATGTTGTTATAGTTCTTACATCGTTATTTTCAGTGTCATCTTCAGTGTCTTTGTCATTATTATTGTTATTATTATGTTTTTTTATTATCATTATCATTCTTATTATTATCATTATTATTGTTATTATCATCATTGTTGTTATTAGTAGTGTAGTAGTGTTAATAGTATTACTCTTATTTTTATCACTATTATTATTATTATCATTGTTACCA
>NC_061854.1:32838689-32841189 GCF_019202785.1 Penaeus chinensis
TGGGCGTCGCAGGAGGGAAGGGGCGAGGGGGTGAAAGGGAGAGGAAGGGGGAAGGAGGGGAAGGAGAGGGGAGGAGAAGAGAGAAGGAGGGAAGAAGAGGAGGAGGAGAAGGGGAAGAGAGAGAGGGTAAGAGGAGAGGTGTGGGGGGGGGGGGAGGAGGGAAGAAGAGGAGGAAGAGAAGGGGAAGAGAGAGAGGGTAAGAGGGGAGGCGTGGGGGAGAGAAGGAGGGAAGAAGAGGAGGAAGAGAAGGGAAAGAGAGAGAGGGTAAGAGGGGAGGCGTGGAGGAGAGAAGGAGGGAAGAAGAGGAGGAAGAGAAGGGAAAGAGAGAGAGGGTAAGAGGGGAGGCGTGGAGGAGAGAGGGAGGGAAGAAGAGGAGGAAGAGAAGGGGAAGAGAGAAAGGGTAAGAAGGGAGGCGTGGTGGAAGGAAGGAAGGAAGGAGGGGAGGAAGGGAAGAGGAAGAGAGAGAGGGTAAGAGGGGAGGAGGGGGGTGGGGGGAGGGGAGGAAGGGAAGAGGAAGAGAGAGAATGTAAAAAGGAAGGAGTCGGAAAGGGAAGGAGGGAAGAAGAGTAGGAAGAGGGAAGATGAAGGGAGAAGATAGAAGTGGAAGAATGGTTGCCCGCCGTAGGAGGAGGGAGGAAGAAAGAAGAAAAACGTGGAAGAAGATTGACGAAGGAGAACGAAGACAAGGGGATCCCGAAAAAGGACAAAGTTAGTGACAAAAGAGGCAACTGAAAGAAAAGTAGAAGGAGACAGATAGTGAAATGGAGAAGAAGAGAAGGGAGAGGGAAAAATAAGATAGCGGAAGTAACGAAGAAAAAAAAAGCGAAGAAGAAGTAAGGAAAAATGAATAATGATTACACAACAGAACAGAAAAAAAAAATCGCATTTTCCCCCCTCCGTTTCGACAAGACATGATATAAGATCTAAACAAACAGAACGACGGATAGAAAATTCAAGAGGGAAACGAACACATAATCAAATTGCAAATGAACAAATATCGAGATGTAAATCAGTCGCGAGATCTGATTTTCTTTCCAAAACAAGCTGGCAGAGTTTTAAATTGGCTTTGACATGTGAACGCTTCCTATAAAGCGTTCTCTCGAAATTAAATTTTGTGTTTATCGCGTTTTCACGATTGTTTTTTGTTGATACTAATATAAAGTGATGTGCGGATGAAAACAGAAATATAATTCTTGTCTTCCCAGGGGTTTAGAAACATATATATTTTTCTCCTGTCATTACTATCAATATTACGTCATTACAGTTAATTGCTATGCTATCATGGAGATCATTTTCCATTATCATTATCATTTTTGTTTCAACATAATTGTCATTATTATTATTACTAGTATCTTTATCATTACTATTATTATCCTTGTCAATACTGTTGTTGTTGTTGTTGTTGTTGTTATTATCATTATCATTAACACTATTATTATCATTATTATTATTACTATTATTATTATTATTATTATTATTATTATTATTATTATTATCATTATTATCATTGTTATTACTATTACTATTATTATCATCATTATTATTATTGTTATTATTATCATTATTATTATTATTATTATTACTATTATTATTATTTTCATTATTATTATTATTATCATTATTATTAGTAGTAGTAGTAGTAGTAGTAGTATTACTATAATTATTATTATTAACATTATTACTAGTAACATTTTTATTATTATTATTATTATTATTATTATTATTATTATTACTATTTACATTATTCTTATCAACATTATTTTTTTTTCTTAATCATCATCATCATCATTTTCATCATTACAATCAAAATCATTAATATCATCATCATTATCATTATGATGATCTTTACTTTTTTATTACAGTTATTGTAATTACTACAATCATAATCACTGTTATTATTTTATTATCGTAATAATTACAACATTCATTATTGATACTATGACAGATATAATTATCATTAATGTTAGTATTCTTGTCATCCTTACTATTATTATATATACTGTTATTATCATCAACATTATTATTAGTAGTGTTATTATCATATCAGTATCATAATCATTGTTATTATTGTTATTATTACTGTTATTTTTACTGACACTATCACTGTTATTATTACTATCACTATTATTGGTACTATTATCATTATCATTATTATCATTATCATTATTATTATTATCATTGTTACTATCAAAACTTATTATTGTTATTGCTATTATCATTATTATCATTGTTATTTTTACTGTTATTATTATCATTGTTATTTTTGCTGTTATTATTATCATTATCAATATTATTACTATTATTATCGTTATTATTGTTATCATTATTATCGTTATTCTTATTAACATTATAATTATCTCATATGATCATTATCATCATTATTATTAGCATTATTACCAGAATAAATACAGCTATAAAATACCTTTATTACAACTATCATCCTTATCATCATTATCAAGGTGACGTGTGATTAAAAAGGATAATGATAGTAAATATCATC
>NC_061854.1:32898689-32901189 GCF_019202785.1 Penaeus chinensis
ACCTCCTTCTTCTCTCTCCCACGTCCTTCGTCTCTTCTCTTATTCCTCGTTTATCTCGATTTGCCTCTCATTTCTCCATCTTCGCCTTCGTTGTTTATTTTGTCCACGTTTGTCTCTCTTATTATCATCGTTTCCGCTTCTTCCCTTTTTCTCTCCTGTTTCTTTGTCATTCTCACTGTCTCCATTATTGTTATTGTGTTTTCTTTATTATTATTGTTGGTGTTAATATCATTATTATTGATATACATTATTATCATTATTGTAATTATCATTATTTTTACTATCTTTATCATTACTATTTTTATTGTTATCATCATTAATATTATTGTTGTTATTGTTGTTGGTATTATATTATCTTAATATTATCATTGTGATTATATATTTTTTTCATAATTGTTATCACGGTTGTTGTTATTGTCATTATTATTATTATTATTATTATTATTATTATCATTATTGTTGTTGTTTTTGTATTGTTGTTGTTGTTGCTGTTATTATTATTATTATTATTATTATTATTATTATTATTATTATTATTATTATTATTATTATTATTATTATCATTATTATCATTACTATTATTGTTATTATTATTATTATTATTATCATTATTATTATTATCATTATTTTTATTATTGTTATTATCAATATCATTACAATAATATTATTCTTATCATTGTTATTACTATTATCATGATTACAATTGTTATTGTTATTATTGTTGTTATTATTATAAGTATTATCATTATCATCATTCTCATTATAATCATAATGATGATGATGATGATGGTGATGATGATGATAATAATGATAATAATGATATTAATGATAATGATAATAATAATAATAATGATAGTAATAATAATAATGATAATGATAATAATAATAATAATAATAATAATAATAACAATAATAAAATGATAAATGTATGAATATATAAACAGACAAATGCAAAGCGTGCAACGGATCCAGCATAGATTAGCTCAGTTTCCGCTCTGAAATAAAGCAGATAGCGAATCCGACGGGAACGCAGCCAAAAATAGTCTCAATAGCAAGGGTCCATAAAGTCTTATTTCCCGCAAAATCTCGGCTCTAAATTCTAAATTATAGAGTGGGAACTTTCAACAAATATTTTTCCTTGTATACGAGCGGGCGGGTGTGTCCTTGTTGACTAGCAAGTTGTAGTTGTTTTTTTGTTTGTTTTTTGTTTTCGACTGTCTTAATCAATCTTCACTATCGTTAATCTTTTCTCAGTGGATGATATGTGTGGATGATAGCCCACTGGATTTCATCTGTACGCTGATTGGTATCTAATAAGTTTCCGGTTGTAGGTGCCAGTTACAAATACACACACATCACGCACATACACACACACACACACACACACACACACACACACACACACACACACACACACACACACACACACACACACATAAACATGCACTTACACCCACACCCACATGCACACAAACGTACAAACACACACACACACACACACACACACACACACACACACACACACACACACACACAGAAACACAAACGTACACTCACACACACACACACACAAACATACACACAAACGCACACTCATACACACACACACAAACATACACTTACAAACACACATACACAAATACATTTCACAGACAAACTAGAATTTCAGAGTGCGAGAGACGGACGTGCATAAGAATGTTGAATTGAGAGCTTAGAGTGTAAGGCAGACAACCAGGATGCCTCAGTTCTTTTATTAAAGATAAAAGATATTGGAGTGGAGTTACTCCTTCTACGAGTGAGATAAATAAACAGGTAAAGTAATGAACGTACGTATATGGATGTGTGTGTGTGTGTGTGTATGTGTGTGTGTGTGTCTGTGTGTGTGTGTGTGTGTGTGTGTGTGTGTGTGTGTGTGTGTGTGTGTCTCACAGACAGAATAACACGTAAGTTTGCATAAATCACATAAATTAGCATATCCTGTAAAACATAACATGAAATTAACATTCACATTACAAAAAAAAACCCAAAAAAATGGTTACAACATCAAAACAAACACTTACAACATACTTACAAACACGCACACGCATTCCCATGAGTATGTTTGAGGCTAAGCCCCGCCCCTATTCACGCTCGCCGGCCAGACGCATATCGAAGAAGCTAATAATCTCACGCGCGAATCAAATTACGCGGCCTCACGCAGAGGGCAGAGGGGGGGGGGGGGGAAGCGTTGAGGGGATAGAGAGGGGAAAGGAGCTTGGAGGGGACAGAGGGGGGAGGGGTAGAGAGGGGAAAGGGGCAGAAAGGGGGAGAGTGTTTAGGGGGTAGAGAGGGGAAGGGTATGGAAGGGTTAGAGAGGGGAAAGGGGCGTGGGAGGGGCAGAAAGGGTGGGGGGGAGTGTTGAGGGGGTAGAGAGGGGAAGGGTATGGAAGGGGAAGAGAGGGGAAAGGGGCGTGGAGGGGCATAGAGGGGGCAGAGGGGGGGGGGAGACGTGTAATAATAA
>NC_061854.1:32913689-32921189 GCF_019202785.1 Penaeus chinensis
TCGGAGATCCGCTTCAAGGGACTAAAACTTCATCACGTCATTACACATAGCATGAGGGGTAAAAAGCATGATCCTTTCAATCGAATCTTTTACCACGGAGACACACGCATGAATGTGTGTATATAGCACGTGTATGGCTTTCGTCCTGGATGCTATTTTAATCCTTTCTCACTTTAGCCCAAGTTGCGAAATTCAGATCACGGTTAATCTGGGCGCCACGAGGCCTTAATCTCTGACCAAGTTATCATCCTTAGCCTGTCTCACCCGTCTCTACCTCCAGGGTTGCGGGGATTAAGTATACCGTGCTTCTCTGTCTCCATTTGCCTCTCTCTGTCTATTTGTCTATCTATAAAGATAGATAGATATCTAAGTACTTATCACCTGTTATCTATTAATTTTTCTCTTCCTCTCCTTCCCCCCTCGCCTCGTACACACACACACACACACACACACACACACATACACACACACACACACACACACACACACACACAAACACACACACACACACACACACACACACACACACATATATATATATATATATATATATATATATATATGTATATATATAATATATATATATGTATATATAAACATGCATATACATACACATGTATATAAATATAAATATACATATATATACATATTTTTTATTTTTTTTTATACAGCCATTCATTCCACTGTAGGACATAGGCCTCTCTCAATTCACTATTGAGAGGTTATATGGCATTGTCACCCTTGCCTGATTGGATGCCCTTCCTAATCAACCGCGGTTCGGCGCGCTAATACTTGTGCCACGGCGGTGACTTCCCCTACGACACCTGCGTCTGACTTCTCAAGGCAATATGTCGTTTTCTCGGGCTCGAACCAGCAGTCAGAGCGCAGGCATTTATATAATAATAATAATTACCATGATTAATATTATCACTATTATTATCATTAACACACAAACATACACATGCACTTATACTGGAAAGTGTTTAACTATGTATACATATACATACATATATATATATATATATATAGATAGATAGATAGATAGATATATAAATATACATATATATATATATAGTTACACACTTTCCAGTATAAGTGTATGTGTATGTTTGTGTGTTAATGATAATGATATTGATAATAATAATCATGGTAATATTATTGTTATCATTACAATTTTTATTAGCATCATCATTATCATTACTATCATCATTATGATTATGATGAAAATGATAATATTATGATAGTAATGAGTAATGATGATAATGATAATAACAATAATAATCATGATAATAATAATGGTAATATTATGATTATGATGATAACAATAGTAGTGATAATAATAATAACAATAATGATAATAATAATAATAATAACAATAGTAACAAAGGAAAATAATATTGATAATAATGATAATGAAAATAATCAAAAGAAGAAGGAAGAGAGGAGGAAAAATAAGAAGAATGAGGAAAAGAGGAGGAGGAAAAAAAAGAAGAATAAGGAAAAGAGGAGGAGGAAAAATAAGAAGAAGAAGGAAAAGAGGAGGGGGGAAAAGAAGAAGAAGAAGGAAGAGAGGAGGAGGAAAAAGAAGAAGAAGGAAAAGAGGAGGAAAAAGAAGGAGGAGGAGGAGAAGGAGGAAAAAAAGAAGAAGAAGAAGAAGGAAGAGAGGAGGAGGAAAAATAAGAAGAATGAAAAGAGGAGGGAGAAAACGAAGAGGAAGAAGGAAAAGAGGAGGAGATAAAAGAAGAATTAGAAGGAAAAGAGGAAGAGGAAAAATAAGAAGAAGGAAAAGAGGAAGAAAAAGAAGACGAAGAAGGAAGAGAGGAGGAGGAAAAAGAATTAGGAGGAGGAGGAGTAAGACCAGGAAGGAGCGATGGATGCTTAAAGCCAGAAATCCCCGACGAGAGAAATGAGCGGAAGGGATTACTTCGATCGCCTTCCATTGCCCGTAATTGGCGAATCCGCGAATCACATTACAGGGTCCCGCGCGGAAAATTTCGCGATGGATGCCCATTTCTTCTCTTTCTTCCACTTCTTTCTTTTGTTGTCGTCCTCTTCCTCCTCCTCCTTTGTCTTTTTTCTCTTTTCTTTTATTTCTTTCCTTTTCTTTTTCCCCTTTTCTTACTTTTTTTTCTTCTTTTTCTTTTTATTCTTATTCTTATTCTTCCCATTCTTTGATGATGATAATAACAATAATGATAAAAATAATTATAATAATAATAATAATAATTATGATAATAATAGTAATAATAATAATAATAATAATAATAATAATAATAATAATAATAATAATAATAATAATGATAATGATAATGACAATAATAATGATAATAATAATGATAATAACAATAATGATAACAATAATAACAATAATAATAATTATACGAAGAAGAAGAAGAAGAAGAGTGATAAAAATAATAAGGATAATGACAATAGTGATGATAATGAAAATAAAACTCGATCAGAATCAGAATCAGAATCAGAATAACAACAACAATGATGATAATGAGAATGATAGTAAGAAAAATAAGAAGAATGAGATAGATAATAATGATGATAATGATAACCACAGTGATTATACTAATAATGATAATAATGACGATAACAATAATGATAAAAAATATAATGATAATAATAAAAATCATAATGATGATTATGATAATGACAATAATTACAGTAATACAGTAATGATAATAAACATTACTATTATTATATTTTTTTTATAATTTCTTTAACTATTATCATTACTATTATCATCATAATCAATTGTTGTTATTATTATTATTATCATAAGGATAATAAAGGTAATAAACAATAACAATGATAATAATAACAATATTGATAACAATAATACTAATAATTACAATATTAATTCCGATGTTAATAATAATAATGAAAAGGATTATAATTACAATAATAGCAATGATAATAATGACATCGATAATTATATGTAAAAATCAGTCTGTTTAAAATTTAAAAAGATCGGCATGATATTAAAATTATCATTACCGTTATTATCATTCTTAGGATTAACAAACACTAATTAGGTTCCACAGCTTATGACCCACTGAGAGGGCGTCTCTTCTGGGAGATTAAGCTGTTAATAATGATGAGGATGATGAGGGAGGTGATGGTGAAGGAGGAGGAGGAGGAGGAGGAGGAGGAGGAGGAGAAGGCAGAAGAAGAGGAGGTGGAGGAGGAGGAGGAGGAAGAGTAGGGGACGGAGAAGGAGAAGGCAGAGGAAGAGGAGGAGGAGGAGGAGGAGAAGGAGAAGGCAGAAGAAGAGGAGATGGAGGAGGACGAGGCGGAGGAGGAGAAGGAGGAGGGGGAAGGGAAGGAGAAGGAGAAGGCAGAGGAAGAGGAGGAGGAGGAGGAGGAGAAGGAGAAGATAGAGGAAGAGGAGGAGGAGAAGTAGGGGGAGGGGACGGAGGACGAGATGAAAGGTAATTATAATATTTATTACGGGAAAAAACGATGACGTTATTGATGAGAGTAGCGAAGAAAATAGTAACAAGGATGTCATTGTCGAGAGTAATGATGATAGTAATAATAATAATGAAGTTATTGATAGGAGTAATGATGATGATGATAATGATGATGTTACTGATAAGAGTAATGAAGATGTTACTAATAATGATGTGACCAATGTGATTAATGATAACAATAATGATAATGAAGTTACTGACGAGAGTAATGATGATATTAATAATCACGAAGTTACTGACGAGAGTAATAATGATAATGATGATAACAAGGATATCACTGACGGGAGTTTAATAACAATGAAGTTACTGACGAGCGTAATGACGGCGATAAAGATAAAGACAAAGACGCAGAGAGACCGTATAAACAAGACCCGAGGACGAGAGAAGAACGTAGTTCATCTCGGATTGCTTGACCTCGAAGTCTGCTGAGGAGATCTTGAAAATATCAAGACGTCACGCGTTTTGAATTCCTGTTACGTAGCGTGACACCAGCGGGAAACCACCTTCGTACGCACCCTTGTACAACCATGAAATGAAACATGGTCGCCAACGTCTGGGATCTGATACGGCAAGGAAAAAAGATGTAGCGTTTGTATTTTTTTTGTTCGGCGATGTAATGGTGATGGTGATTATGATGATAATGATAGGGATGGATGGGAAGATAATAATAATCATAATAAGATGACGGTATTGATAATGATGTGACTGATAGAGATGGATATTGAAATAATTATAAAAAAAGATGACAGTATTGATAATGGTGATACTAACAATATCAACAATAATGATAATAATAAAAAATTATGATGATATGACAGAAAGAAGAAGGATGATAATATAATGATACAGTTATATAATGATGAAAATAACAATTATGATCATATGATACGGCGTTGATGATAATAATAATGAAGACGATGCCCCTAATTCAATTATTATCCTATGTTTTCATTTCATCTGTATTCTTGTATCCAAAATTTATTCCCCGCTATTCCGTATAATCTCCTCTTTTAATTAATGCATTACTAATGTTTGTTTTGAAGATTAAAATACCCTTTCCATTTTTTTTTTTCCTGGAACAAATTTGTATTTAGTATAAGAAAAAAAATTAATAATCCTAATGTGTTTTTTTCGCTTTGCACTTTTTTCTGTATTTATTCATTTTCTCTTATCTTTTAATTATTATTTTTCTTGCGATTATTTCCTCATTTCGATGTGTTTTAGAAACGGGCCTTCTATTATTTTTTTTTTTTCTTATCAGTTTTATAATTACTGTTTTTTTTCTTCTTTTTTTTTTACTGTAATCATTATCATTATTGTTAGTGTTTTTTGTTGTTGTTGTTGTTGTTGTTGTTGTTATCACACTGTCTTGCATCTCCCTCCTTTCCTCCCCGCCTTTATTTCTGTCCTTCTCTCTTCCTTTCTTTATCCCTCTATGGTTACTACACCTCTTCCGTTTTTCTCTCCTCTTCCTTTCTCCCTCTCTCCTCCTTATAATAATAATAATGATAATAATATTGTTATTATTATTATTGTTATCATTATTATAATTTTTATTTGTAGTGGTATTTTTATTGTCATTATTATTTGTAGTAGTATTTTTATTGTCATTATTATTACTATTAGCTTTATTTTCATTATTATTATTATTGTAGAATATTGCAAAAGTGTTTTAAGTTTTATTAAATGTTTTACGGTGATAAAGTTTTTTTTTTATTATGTTGACCAGTTCCAGAAGAAACTGTTGCAACTTTATAATTATTGCTGGCATTTTTAAGTTGAAATATCTCATTATGTGGATTATTTTTAAAGAAACGTGTATGCGTGTAGATTATTGCACAAGTAAATGATTTGATTTTTGTTCTTATGACTCGGATATCTTGTTTATCAAGCGAAATATGATGAAATACGTACATGGTGTAAACATTACGGCATTTTTCCCGCAAAATGTTATCTTGTCAACAAGTAGCCTCGCCTCAACGTATCATCTGCAGTTAATGAAATAAGGGAAAGTTGTATTTTCAGTTTATCAATTATATTAAGATATTCATTGTGTGTAAAAATGGGATTTGATAATGGATAATTGAATAATTAATGATAACAGCTCATTTGCACTAGTGTATCTCAGCCTTGAAGCTGATTGGTACACGCATGTGTGTTGCTTACTTCTGGCCGCAACATAATCTGGCTTCTGGTTGTGAATACTAACACTAGGATATACTACCAACTCAAGGAGGGTTTTGTTGACCGACGTGCTCATGGAAGCTGCTTTTTATGCTCTGTGGCAGCCTTGTCTTGTCAGTATTTCTGGAAAAAAAGAGCCGGCAGTGATAGAGAAATGCCGCAGTGGCTGTAGTGACCCCAAGGACTATGGATGGATGGTTGTTTACTTATGTACAGTATTTGATTATATATGAACAGTGATGTGCCATTAATGATATGATGGTGCATTACGAGTCTAGTACTGATACCTGATATCATGATTTGTGAAAGTGACATTGCTAGGCAAGGGAGTTAGGCTGGTTACCTGTCTTGACGTGACGTGACGTGCCTGTGTTGACGTGAAGCGTCAGTGCCACCTGATTTGGGATACGATGTAATTATTTTTGGTTTGTTTGTTTAAAGAACTTGATACCGATTGATGCTCGATCTCGAATGCCTACCATAAAGAGAGTTGCATAATAGTACACAGTTTGCAATTGTTAGTTCTTTGCAGCTCGAATGTCTCCTCTAAGAAAGGACTAAATGTGTGCAAGAATCCAGAGACTATTTTTCACGCCCCGATTGCTGAAGGTGCTGCTGGTACGTCGCACTGCTGGCCCCTCAGTGTGACGTATTTCCACAGTTCGAGTTGTTGTGTTCTACAATTGTTATTATTATCATTATTACTTTTATTATCATTATTATTATTATTATTATTATTATTATTATTATTATTATTATTATTATTATTATCATTATTATTTTTATTATTACTATCATTATTATTATCATGATCATCATCTTCATCATTGTTATCATTGATTTTATCCTTATCATGATCATGTAATCTTTATTATCATTATTATTATTCTAATCCTTATTACTATTATTATCATTTTTTTCCTATTATTAGCATCATCATCATTATTTAATTGTTACCATTATCATTATTATCATTAACCGGAGTAGAAACTGGCAGCCCCCCTAGAAAGAAACAAAAGAACATCGCAGCGCCAGGAGAACACATTTCAACATTCCCACAAACGCAATTCGCCGCCAAAGGGATCCAGTTCTCCCCTCGTGCAGCAGGTTTATAGCAGGTTGGAGGGCGGAGGGGGAGGGGAAGGGAAGTGGGAGGAGGGAGGGTATAAAGGAGAGAGGGAGGAGAAGGGAGGAGAAGGGAGGAAGGGGGAGAGAGGGAGAGAGGGAAGGAAGGAGGGAGGAGGGAGGGAGTGGAGGGGAGTGGGGAGAGGAGCAAGAGGGGTAGGAAAGAATGTAAGGGGGAAGAGGTGAAGAATGGAGGGAGGGATGGGAAAAGGTAGAAGAGAGGGAAGAAGGGAAGAGTCAGAGAGGAAAACGGGAGGAGGGAGGGAGGGAAAGGTTGAGAGAAGTTGAGGGACGAGGTAGAACATAAGGAGGAGAAGAGAAATACGGAAGAGGTGTAGTAAGCAAAGAGGGATGAGGAAAGGAAGAGAGGAGGACAGGAGAAAGGCGGGGAGAGAAGGAGGAGGGAGGAGGAAGAGGAGAAGAGGAGGCGAGGGCCGGGTGCGACGAATATTATTAAAGCCATAACTCTGGCTCATAACAAGAAGCCAGGCCAGCGGGGACGTGTAACCCTCATACTTTTAACTTTAAAACGTGAGGCTGAATGAAGCCAGAATTACGAGGAAAAGAGTCAAAGTTATGAGGAAATGTGGAGTGTTCAAACCCCATTGTCTCTCGTTCGGAGCTGAGGAGAAAACAAAGTGTGAGGGAGTTGCGTTGTGCTTCGAATTAAATGGTATTTCATCGAGGGAGATTTGTGTGTGTGTTTGTG
>NC_061854.1:32933689-32936189 GCF_019202785.1 Penaeus chinensis
CCCTGCCTTATTCAACCCCAGCCCTAATTAACCCCTATCCTAATTAACTCCTGCCTTAATTAACCCTTACCCTAATTCACCCCTGCTCTAATAAACGCCTGCCTTAATTAACCCTTGCCTTAATCCATCTCTACCCTATTAACCCCTGCCCTAATTAACCTCTACCCTTATTAACCCCCACCCTAATTAACCTCTACCCTAATTAACCCCTTCCCTAATGAACCCCTGCCCTAATGAACCCGTGCCCTAATTAACCCCACCCTAATTAACCCCACCCTAATTAACCCCTGCCCTAATTAGCCCCCACCTAAATCAACCCCCTCCCTAATGAACCCCACCCTAATTAACCCCCGCCTTAACCAACCCCCACCCTAATTAATCTAATTAACCCCCACCCTAATGAACCCCCTCCCGCGCCCCAAAACAGGTGTGCGAGTTCGAGGACATCTCCTTCGTGATCGTGGTGCCGTCGCAGCTCCGCCAGAACGATTACTACAAGCAGGTGTACATCATGTGGATGTACCTCCTCATTATGTACCTCATCCCGTTCCTGAGCCTTATGATCTTCAATACGTTTATCTACAGGGAGGTGAGTCTCGCTGGTTTCCCTGGTCAGTTGGTTGTACTAGGGAGGTTGAGGGTGTGTTTGTGGGGGTGGGGGGAAGAAGAGAGGTGTGGAATAAGGGGAAGAGTGAGGGATTGGGGGGGGGGAGGGAGGGGGAAGGGAGGGAGGAAGGGAGGGAGGGAGGGAGGAAGGGAGGGAGGGAGGGAGGGAGGGAGGGAGAGAGAGAGAGAGAGACAGAGAGAGAGAGAGAGAGAGAGCTATTTCCTTTGGGGTCATGCAACAAAAATAACGTTGTTAAATATACAGAAGCTCGCTTTAGTCAGTGATTCCAGGAAAATATTTGCTTATTTATATTGCTGCCTTGTCTTATCTATTATCTATTTAATCTCAGTTATCACTGTCTTTAAAATACACACATCCTGTATAGATATCATTGATATATTGGGCGCGCATCATTAAATGATCAGACTTTAGAGAGAGCTTGAGCCCAAAGAGAGAGCCACTCCTCTGCCGTGTGCGCCTCGACCGCTAAAGACCCGGCTTCGCGCAGGTCCGCGCCGCCAACATGGAGCGGCAGCGGCTGAGCCGGCTGGAGAAGAAGGAGATCGGGCTGGCGGTGATGCTGCTGGTGGTGGTGACGGTGTTCATCGTGTGCAACGTCCTCGCGTTCATCATCAACGTGCTCGAGCTCCTGGACATCGCCATCGACGAGCTGACCATCCTGAGCAACCTGCTCGTCACCGTCAACTCGTCCGTCAACTTCATCATCTACTGCATCTTCGGCCAGAAGTTCCGGAAGCTGTTCCTCAAGATGTTCTGCTCGCGCATCCTGGCGGCGTCGGCGGCGCGCGACACGGCCATGGCCGAGTCGGGCGCCTTCGCCAACAACACGGTGTTCGGCGAGTCGCGGCTCCTCACCAACGGCCGCTCCACGCACACCTTCCGCCTCACGTCGTGGAACGGCTCGCACCAGGGCCGCCTCCTGCAGGGCCACGGCGGGGCGCCCGGCGCCCACGCCATGTCCTGCGCGTCCCCCTGGCGCCCCTCCAAGTACCCCGGCGCCACCTTCGACGACCCTTCGGCGCCCTCCACCATCGCCACCTCGTCCTTCAACCACGCCCGGAGCCCCGATGGCAGCCGCGCCCTCCTCGCCTCCAAGCAACCGCTCTACCTCCAGACAGGTGAGCTAACACAGTATAGTATCTCTTCTGGTCAAATAAAAAAAAAAAAAAAAAAATTAGCTTCTCTCACCGACTGAGAAATTAAGATATCTCGTTGAAAACTGTAGATTTTGCAATAACAAACTACACCCAAATGCTCCTATTAACAAAACTGTCAATTCTCTTACTAACAAAAACACTGCAGACCTTGCCACCACTAACATCAACCCAAACAAAGGAACCCCCAGTCGCTACTCAACCCACACCATCACAAACACCTCATGCACGCGCAAGACCAAACCTCCAACTCTTAAACAATACCAACAACACTAACAACAAGACGACCCCCTACGCCCACACCCGAAACCCCGCCCATCTCTATAAACCCTCACCTCCCTCGTGCACGCCCGCAGACAAGACCAGCGAGAAAACCCACCCGGGAGAGCCAGTGCGTCTGCAGTGCATAAGTTGTGAGGACTGCTGCTCCTCACTCAAGGGCCACCCGCACGTCAGATAGGGGAGTTTGTGAGACCTCGAGCCAGGCTGCAAACACACGCGCGTGCATGTATGTTTCCGCCCGTGTACGTGTTAGCCTGTGATGGCGGGGGAGTTACAGTGAAACAAAGGGTGGTGATGTGATGATAGTGGTAGTAAAAAGATGTGGAGAAACTGAGGGTAATATAATGAATTGTGATGATAATGTTGTAATAATGGTAATGATGATTATTTGATGATAACGAGGATGAACTTGGTAATTTTGATAATTGTCATTTTT
>NC_061854.1:32941189-32963689 GCF_019202785.1 Penaeus chinensis
GGAAGGGGGTTCAGGGAAGGGGGTTCAGGGAAGGGGGTTCAGGGAAGGGGGTTCAGGGAAGGGGGTTCAGGGAAGGGGGTTCAGGGAAGGGGGTTCAGGGAAGGGGGTTCAGGGAAGGGGGTTCAGGGAAGGGGGTTCAGGGAAGGGGGTTCAGGGAAGGGGGTTCAGGGAAGGGGGTTCAGGGAAGGGGGTTCAGGGAAGGGGGTTCAGGGAAGGGGGTTCAGGGAAGGGGGTTCAGGGAAGGGGGTTCAGGGAAGGGGGTTCAGGGAAGGGGGTTCAGGGAAGGGGGTTCAGGGAAGGGGGTTCAGGGAAGGGGGTTCAGGGAAGGGGGTTCAGGGAAGGGGGTTCAGGGAAGGGGGTTCAGGGAAGGGGGTTCAGGGAAGGGGGTTCAGGGAAGGGGGTTCAGGGAAGGGGGTTCAGGGAAGGGGGTTCAGGGAAGGGGGTTCAGGGAAGGGGGTTCAGGGAAGGGGGTTCAGGGAAGGGGGTTCAGGGAAGGGGGTTCAGGGAAGGGGGTTCAGGGAAGGGGGTTCAGGGAAGGGGGTTCAGGGAAGGGGGTTCAGGGAAGGGGGTTCAGGGAAGGGGGTTCAGGGAAGGGGGTTCAGGGAAGGGGGTTCAGGGAAGGGGGTTCAGGGAAGGGGGTTCAGGGAAGGGGGTTCAGGGAAGGGGGTTCAGGGAAGGGGGTTCAGGGAAGGGGGTTCAGGGAAGGGGGTTCAGGGAAGGGGGTTCAGGGAAGGGGGTTCAGGGAAGGGGGTTCAGGGAAGGGGGTTCAGGGAAGGGGGTTCAGGGAAGGGGGTTCAGGGAAGGGGGTTCAGGGAAGGGGGTTCAGGGAAGGGGGTTCAGGGAAGGGGGTTCAGGGAAGGGGGTTCAGGGAAGGGGGTTCAGGGAAGGGGGTTCAGGGAAGGGGGTTCAGGGAAGGGGGTTCAGGGAAGGGGGTTCAGGGAAGGGGGTTCAGGGAAGGGGGTTCAGGGAAGGGGGTTCAGGGAAGGGGGTTCAGGGAAGGGGGTTCAGGGAAGGGGGTTCAGGGAAGGGGGTTCAGGGAAGGGGGTTCAGGGAAGGGGGTTCAGGGAAGGGGGTTCAGGGAAGGGGGTTCAGGGAAGGGGGTTCAGGGAAGGGGGTTCAGGGAAGGGGGTTCAGGGAAGGGGGTTCAGGGAAGGGGGTTCAGGGAAGGGGGTTCAGGGAAGGGGGTTCAGGGAAGGGGGTTCAGGGAAGGGGGTTCAGGGAAGGGGGTTCAGGGAAGGGGGTTCAGGGAAGGGGGCTGCTGTGACAAAGAGCTACGTGAATCTAGGGGGGAAGAGGAAGGGATAATAGGGAAGGAAGGGGGATGATGCAGCTGAAGCAGGCGGGGAGATGGGATAAGTTGGGAGGGAGTGGGAGGAAGGGGTGTATGGGGAACGTAAGTAGGAGGAGAATGGAGGGCGGCAGTTACTTTGAGGGTAGAGGGAATGGAAGCAGAGATTGAAGGATGGATGAGGTGTAGGCATGTTATCCTGGGTCATGATTAGATGATTTTGAATGTCTTAGGGAGGTCTTATTCTCATGGGAGGGGGGGGGGGGGGAAATGTTTGAGGGGTAGAGGGGGAGGTTGATAGAGCAGAGGATGGGGTAGGAGAAGATGGGGTAGGTACCGGGTAGCGTCTGGAATAGTGGTGGAGATTGGGGTGTCTGGATTTAGAATGGCAAAAGAATTTGACTGGGAGATGGAGGGGGTAGAAGTTAGATGAGGAAGGGATACTGGGGGAGATGTAGGAACAACTTGGGAGGAAAGGGGAGGGGCAGAGCGAAGGACATTATTGGAGTAGAGAGTCGACGTGCTTCCTGCCTGACTTCGCGTAAAGTGAGACCAAATTTGAATCTGAGAATTGCTACTTCAAAATACATTATGACCAGAGTAGGCACAGAGAGGACATCGGGCTATGGGACGGCAGTGTTTGGCAGGATAGCTTAGACGTCAACAAGTCTGACATTGGCGGGGGGGGAGGGGGGAGGACTCGCCGCCAACGTAAACATTAAAGGGGAGGTCATGTCTGCAGAATTACGTAAAAATCAATCACATTTGACTGGGTTGTGGTTGATTGGCATAAAGACAGCCTTTCATCCTCTCAACACGGCTCTCACACCTTAGGGATTGGATAGTAGAAGGGGTTAGAGAAGAGAAGGAAAAGGGGAAGAGGAAAAGACCGTGCAATACTAGTTGAGTCGAGGGCTGAGGCCCAAGGCAGGGGTGATCCGCAGCATTGGGGCCCACGGCAACACACATATATATATGTGTGTGTGTGTGTGTGTGTGTGTGTGTGTGTGTGTGTGTGTGTGTGTGCGTGTGTGTGTGCATGTGTGTGCGTGTGTGTGTGTGCGTGTGCGTGTGTGTATGTGTGTGCTTGCGTGCGTGCGTGCGTGCGTGCGTGTGTGCGTGCGTGCGTGTGTGCGTCCGTGCGTGCGTGCGTGTCTGTGTTCGTGTGTTCGTATGTATAAATGTTTTATGTATATGCAATGCAAAGCAACTGAAAATGGATTTCGCTGCCTTTGCCGCTCGTGCCAAACGCTAATCGCAGTCTGCTTTCCAGATAGCGCCTTGACCTGCCGTGACCCAAGAGCAAACAGGTCAGCAAAAGGCCTTCTGAGGTGTAGCACAAGGTCCTTCAAGACATCTCTTCAAGGAGGGTGGCCGTCACTCGCTTACAAACCGCTGTGAAGTAGATTTCGACTCACCTGTGGTGTTGAAAGACCTTCAAAGGAGGACTAACACAAATGAAAGAATTTTATCCTTAAATAATTTTGATTTTTGAAATCGTTCAGATGGTGCTACTCACAAAGAAAGAGACTATAGTCAGAAAAAAAAAATCAAATAAAAATAATGAAAAACAATTATACAGTTTTTCAGACGTTAACGTGAACGAGAGAATCATAAAAAAAAAAAAAAAATCTTGTTACAAATGGAAGATTATTTTGTGTATATATTACAATTTCCAAACACAATGGATGACTTTCATTTCAAAACGAGATGAAAGAATACATGTGGTCGGAGATATACCATAATATATTTATGAAATAGAATCACACTGAGTGTGATATTTAGCTCATAGAATTTCCAAAGCATATCAGCCACTCTTTGGATAATTATACATCTATCAAAATGCATATGCAGCTGTTTGTCTACACACATACATTTGTGGGTATGTATATCGGTGAATATATATACAAATACACATACATACATATATATACACATATGTTTATACACAAATATTTATTATATAAATGTACATAATACCAAAATATATGTCTATATAAATATATATATATGGAAATTTTGCTAATAAAATGGGTAATAATAAATAGGTAATGAAATGGAACAAAGGAAAAGGGTAGAAACATTGTGTAAAAAATAATACAAAACTTGTGTTTAAAGTGAGACATATCTAACAAGTGTGAAATTGTCGTTACGGTGATTGAATTATACCGTAAACAATTGCATGGCTGTTAGTTACTTCGGGTTTTATCTCGTGAATGTAAATTGATTCGCAGATGAGATGGTCGAGTCCGTTAAATGTTGTTGACAAAATTTTGAAATCACTGAGTGAAAAGGAGGTGTTCTGCGTGAGAATGTTGGCGACAGCGAAGGAAGGTGGTCTGCTCTGAGATTTACCCATATGATCAAGTATTGTGTAATTAAATCAAGAACTTCATTTCGTTATCACATTGGACCCAGGTGGAGCAGGTTTTAAATGCTCCGTAGATTGGAGTGATGTTATTTTTTGTATTTCAGGAGTGAGAAACTTAAATAGTTCATCCTCAAAACAGTGAAATTGGTTTTCTGTAAACCGTAGTGCCGTAAACCGTTTTCTTTGGAATATGCGTGTCACGAAAGGAAAGTTTATTTTCCTTTTCTGTTTCACGCGTAAACTTAATGTATCGATGCTGTTCATTCTGACATGGCAGGAGTTGTTAGCTGTCGTTTGAACAGATGTAAAGGTGCCATCTCTTTATCTTTTATAGAATATTGGTTTAAAATCATTTGGGCAGTAACTTAACCAATTACATTCACGATGACATAAGAAAGCGACTGCATACCTTGGGCCAAGTGGTGAACCCATATAGCCACTCCGTTAAAATTATAACAACAAAAACACACAAAAGGCGTAGTTATCCTGAACAAGACTGATCACTATAACAAACTATCTAACATTCTTTCAGACTCGTCTAAACTTAAACTTCTAAATGTCGATCCGACTTCCAATCTCCTTAAACTTGAGGGTAAACTAAACAGAATTTTACGAATTTAAAACAACGAAAACATGTATTTCTGCTTCTGGCTCTTGACTTGATCGTTTAAGTGGATTCTCCAAAGTTAACAAAATAGGTACACCTCATAGGCCTATCGTGTCATCAGCTAATGCATTTAATTATAACTTTAAAAGAATGTATCATTCCATTTCTGCTGCTGTCTCTCAACTCGGTCGTTTATATGGACGCCTGTTAGGCCTATCGTGTCCTCTATTAATGCGTTGCTAAATTCCTCGTCCAAATTCACCCAACTCCAAACCACTAATGAGAACACTACTGCCAACACATTCGATTTCGTGGATGAAATTAAACAACTTAGCATTGAAGATTCAAAAGTAATGGCTAGCTTTGACGTTGAATCATTATTCACTAACGTCCCTCTGTCAGACTCTACACAGATTATTACGGACACCATATCCGATGAGTTTAAACAAAATAAAAATCTTTTTTTTAATGTTGCTACTAAAGATTCTGTTTGTTTGTTTTTATGATAAACCATATACTCAAATAGACTATGGCTATGGGTCCACCACTTGGCTCAAGTTATGCAAACGCTGTCCTATGGTTGTAATTGGTTAAATAATTGCTCAAACAATTTAAAACCAATATTCTATAAAAGATATATAGATGACACGGTTCTTTTCTTCAAATGACACCTAACTAGTCCAGTCATACCTGAATGAAAACCATCCAAACATTGAGGAAAACTATTTAAATTTCTCACCCATGAAATATAAAATTAACAGCATCACCACTCCAGTTAACCGAGCATTGAACTTATAGCCCACCTGGATCCAGTTTCATAACGAAATGAATTTCTTGATTATTTCAGAAACGATGCCTATTTTGACATTTTTATAAGACTGTTAGACCATTCTTACATAATAAACTACGCTTCTCCACAAAAACCCACACTGCTTCCAAAGACCTAAGTACAAACAGTTACCGTACCTCGGACATGTAAACAATTACGTGAGATGCTGAATCTTTCGTTCCCACGTGTTTTTGTTAACTGAAATATATTACTTCTTTCTTTGAGAAGAGGATGGCTCTGTCCTCAGAACTATGTTCAAATATCGTATCCATTTTTAACTGCCCTAGATGTAATGCAAGGCCTGAACGATGGTTCAAATACATATGGGTGAATTATAAGAACAGAGTCTAAGCAGACCGTCTTCCTCCGCCAAAATTCTCACATAGAAGACGACCCTTTCACTCAATGATTTCAATTTTTTTTCAACAACATCTAACAGACTCGACCTTCTCATTTCTAAATCCCTGTACATTCTGAGATAAAACCCGAAGTAAATAACAGCCATGCAATTGTTTACGGTATAATTCAATCCCCGTAACGACCATTTCACACTTGTTAGATATGTCTCACCTTCAAACACAAGGTTTGTATATTTTCCGCAATGTTTCAGCTCTTTTCTTTTTATTCCATTTTATTACCCTTTTATTATTGCCTATCTTATGAATCTCTCTCTCTCTCTCTCTCTCTCTCTCTCTCTCTCTCTCTCTCTCTCTCTCTCTCTCTCTCTCTCTCTCTCTCTCTCTCTCTCTCTCTCTCTCGCTCGCTCGCTCGCTCGCTCTTTCTATATATATATATATATATATATATATATATATATATATATATATATATATATATATATATATATATATATATATATATATGAATGTATGTATGTGTATATGTGTATATGTGAGTGTGTGTAGACATGTGTTTACGTATACAAATATATGTGTTTACATACGCACCAACACACACACATATGTATGTATGTATGTACGTATGTATGTATGTATATACATATTCACGTATATACATATATATACAAATATATATTTATATAAATATATGTGTATATATATATATATGTGTGTGTGTGTGTGTGTGTGTGTGTGTGCATATGCATATGCATGTACATTGATACATACATATATGTATAGTTATATATATGCATATATATATGTATATATAAACACATTTATATGCACATGTATACACACACCACTACATTTTGCTGATGTATATAAGGTCTAAGCTTTGTATGACTTCCAAAGAGGAAAATAGAATTTCTAAATGTCCTTGTCAACAGAAAACAACAGTCACCCTTTTCTGAAACACTTTTCCCTCACCATGCGTGTGCAGGGCAGGAGGGCCGGGGGGGGGAGGGAGGCAAGTGAATCTGTTTCCAAAGAGGAAATGTTTTCAAGCATAAATGTATGTATGTATGTACATATACATATACACATATATACATATATATAAACACACAAACACACGCACACATGTATGTATGTATGCATATATATGTGTATATATGCATACACAAACATGCATGTATGTGTATATATATTTATATATTGTGTGTGTATGTGTATATATATACATATATACACATGTATGTATATATATGTATGCATATATATGTATATATACACATGTGTGTATGAATGTGTATATATATACATATATATATATATATGCATGTATATGTAAATGTATGTTTTTTCACGCTTATATGTATGTATATATATACATATGTATGTATATATACATATATATAACATGTATGTATATGTATGCACGTATAAGTATGTGTTTATATACTTATATACATATACATACATATATACACACAAGTATGTATGTATGTATATATATGCATATGTGTATGTATATACATCCATACATATACACACATATGTATGTATATACACACATACATTTACACATATGTATGTATGTATGTATTTATGTATATATATATGCATATATGTATGTATGTATATATATGCATATATGTATGTATATATACATATATATATATGTTTGCATATATATATATATGTAAATATATATATACATATATATGTATATGTGTGTGTGTGTATATATGTATAGATGTTTATATATATGTGTATATATATGTATATATGTATATATATATCTGTGTGTGTGTATGTCTGTATTTGTATGAGTCTATATATGTATATGTATGCACACACACACACACACACACACACACACACACACACACACACACACACACACACACATATATATGTTTGTATGTATCTTTGTATGTATGTATGTACGTATGTATTTATGTATATATGTGTACTGTACTGTCATTTATGTAAATTATTAGTACCGAATTGTTGCGAGCATTTCATCGTCAAAACCTGAATAAATATATGAAATTCCAACACTTTGATACTGAACTACATTAAAAACATTCCTTTTCTAACCCGTCTCTTCCTCTGTCTCTCTCTTCCTCTTTCCAAGAAATTTGATTAAACAAAAACAAAGAATTAACTCTCTACACCTTATAACACCTACACCTTATACCTGAATACTGATTAGTCCCTTCCCTTCACCTTATATCTGAATGCTGGTTAGTCCCTTCCCTACACCTTATACCTGAATACTGGTTAGTCCCTTCCCTATACCTTATACCTGAATACTGGTTAGTCACTTTCCTAAACCTTATACCTGAATGCTGGTTAGTTCCTTCCCTAAACCTTATACCTGAATGCTGATTAGTCCCTTACACCTTATACCTGAATACTGATTAGTCCCTTCCCTACACCTTATACCTGAATACTAATTAGTTTTGTGTTATTAGAAAAGTTAAACTCCAACCTGGTCGATGTGATGTCTCTGCCGGCTCGTTTGTGTGTCGCTGTAATGAACATGTTATCTCTATACAGCGTAATATTATACCATGTAAGTTGTTTATGTGTACTTAGCTACCCTTTCAAATTGTAAGACTACACATTGGTTCTCTAGTTCTCGAGTTCTTTGATGCTACTCAGTGAAAATCGTGTTTATTTGAGTAATGATATGATATGTGTTTAATGATGACCAATGTGATATTAGTAATGACATTTGTAATGACAATAACAGAGCTTATGATGACAATAATGATTGGTAATGATGATAATAATACTAATGATAACAACTATGATAATAATAGTAATGATAAAAATTATGGTAATAACAGTAATGAAGATAATCATAGCGATGATAATGACGAGCGAAATAATGCATACGTAATTAGTTGATGATTAACATTAGCATATGCATAACCATCAGTCCGTAAATTGCACTGCGGTTAATCAAATTTCACGATTTTCACAGCGCTCTATTCCTTTTTTTCTTCTTCTTCTTCATTTCCACCTTTTTTTCACGGAATTCCACCCGAGTCTGAATATGAATTGGCCGCTTTTGAGATTTTTCTATGTAAACTCTCATTATGAAATCTGAATATGTATACACCATCCGTTCTTGCCATGAGTGCAATATCCAATAACTCTTCGACCATTTATCATAAATGTGTTGAAAAGATATCAAGAACTAATATGAAAAATAATCAAAAGATATACCAGTAAAGTATCAATGGACGCTGCATATACAAAAGGAACAAAATAAGACACGGTTCACACATAAATCAAATGACAGTACAAGTGAAAAGAGAAGCCATTATGTAACAGATTTCATAGTGAAGAGTTATCAGTGTGGGTGTTGTGTTCCAAGCACTAATTATCCTGAACTGATGACGTCAGATGTGATGCCATAATGTGCAGATGACGTCAAAGATAACATCACTATGCGCTAAGGACGCCATACACATGCCGTCATTGTGTGCAAATGACATCACTGACGACATCATGATGTGCTAATGACGTCACTATGTGCACGTGTAACCTCAAACCTCAACTAATAAAACAAGGCATCCGACATCCGCTCCCAAAGCCTATTATTTATGCACCTGCTCGAGAGGACACGCCAGAGGAAGCTAGCAGTACGTGGGTCTTCGCTAGAGGAAAAAAGACATATTAACACTAATTAGCATGATGATAATGAGAACAGGAACAAAACGCAAGCAGAGACAGTAATGACAACAACAAAGATGGTAATGATAATAATTAGTACAGGAATAATGCCATTATCGATTATTCTTACTCAATACGGGGATCATGTTGAAATTGACGATGATAATGATACTTATACTACTGCAACTAATAATAATAATGTTAATATTGATAACGATAATCATAATAATAATGGTGATAATATTGATAGCAATGATAATGATAATAATATCAACAGCAATAAGGATGGTGATGATGATTGATTCATTAATCATGCTTAATTATGATAATGATAATGATAGTAACAACAATCAAATTATAATATGATACTACCAGTAATTATTATTACAGTTATCATAATGATACTAATAATAAAACTAATAATAACAATTATTATTATAATAATGGTAATCCTAATCATAACAATAATAATAATGATGATAATGATACCGATAATGATGATGATATAATAATAATGATGGTAGTTATAATAATGATGATAGTAATGATAACAATAATGATAATTATCATCTTTATCTTAATAATATTGATAATGATAATAATAATAATAATAATAATATTAAAAGCAATATCAATAATAATAGGAACAAGAAAAAAATGATAATGATAATAACAATAATAATGATAATAACAATGATAATTATAATGATTATCATTATAACAATGATAAAAATGAAAATGAAAATAATAACAATAAGTAATGAAGATAAAGCCAACAGTAGTGCCAATAATAATGATAAAATAAAGTCATAGAAACGATGATAATAATAACAATGATAATAATAATACTGACTGTGGTGATAACGAAGATGATTATGATGATGCCGATGATAATAATAATAATAATAGTAGTAGTGTAACAATAAAAATAACAGTGACAATAATTATGTCAATGACAGCAATGATAATGATGATGATAACGACTAGATCGACCTTTTATTATAAAAGCATTTTACTTTTTGAAATGGATTAGTCTATTCATAGATTTCCCTAAATTATGAATATTAATAGAGAGAGTATATTACATATCTGGTTCGTTATTCTATTGCAGATTCGGCTGATTAATTAATCGTTTGCGGATGTTACTGCAAACGAGAAAAAAAATGTAAATACAATGCGTGTATATGGAGGCCGCCCCTTCTGATGGGGGAAGGGGGGGCGGCCCCTCCTGGGTGTGACTGATTGCAAAGTAGTTTATGATTTACAGAAAAATCTAAGATGCGGTTTTGTTGTAATTGATAAAATTATATGATAATAATAATCTTATTTAAATATGCATTCAAACGAGCACTATCACCGAAATGATACAACACATATGTTGTAGTCAGCTGCCGCTCTTACTGCCTCTTCCGGCGACCCACACCCGCTCAGCATAACCCAAAACCCCCATAAAAAGTCCCCGCGACCAATACTACCGGTTTGGACCAGGGCACGAGGATAGTGACGGAGGCGCCGAAGAAGGTACGGTAGCAGGTATTGCCTGACGGAGGCGCTGCAGGAGAAGGATGTAGACGCCCTGGGCATTTTCATTATCCCGAGGAGATTTGGCCCAAGCTATTCATGGTACGACGTCCCGATGTCCCTCTCGAGGCCTGAGAAGGATGACGTCGAGAGGTCGCCCTCATAGATACGGGAATACCAAGATGGCGCCCAAGATGGCGACAGACAAGGCCGAGGGAAAATCTATAACGGGCAATTGGCGCATAATTTTTATCGTTTATTTGAATTTTTGTATGTTTGTTCTTTTCTTTAAGTGTTTAAATTATTTTATGTGTATTTTTCTTCATTAAACCTCCTTTACTTTTTTTTTTTTTTTTTTTTTTTTTTTTAATGCGGCAATCTATTACTAAAATTTTAATATTTAAAGAAACATTCAGAGAAGGCAGACGGCTTTTAACTATAAAATGAGTCTAGATGCGCGAACATCTCCTGGCGCACGACCTCGTTTGGATAAATAGGGAAGGGTCAATCACCTTACTTGAGTTGTGCACAGGCATCGGCTCGTTACCTACGGTCGGCTGTCCCTCAGATGACCGCCGTTGTGTTTAGGTTTTGTCATTTTTTTTTGTGCATTTTTTTATCTTTTACGGTTTATGGATCTTGCAGTGAGTCTGCAGGTTTATCAGGTATTGTTTTTATGTTTTATTTAAGATTGTCCCCTTTTTTTCGTGTATTAGTATTGTTTAACTTGTTATTTTTTTCCGGAGGTTTTATTTCATAGTGTTCTCGCTTTTTTTAATAATAATGGTATTGAGCTTTGCCTTTTGTTTGTTTGTTTTTCCAACTAAATATATCAGATAGTTTATTTAATTTATTTTAACTCTTTCTATTCTAATGATAACTTTAATTTACTCTTATGATTTCACTTTTACGTTTTATCAGTTATACACATTTAAAAAAAAAAAAAAAGTGCTTTGGGCAAAAGACTGTTTCGCTCATCTTGTTCTTTGTTCATGAAATGACGCTACCAAGTATATAATACCCGCAGAAGACAAACGTCAAATGACAATTACTTTGTGCCGGAACAGGTCTCATTGGCTCCTACGGCCCAAGGGGGGGGGGGGGAGACGCAGACAACCCCTACAGCGTCAGTGAAGACGAGTACCAGAGAGTAGGTCCTGAAAATTGCAAAGCAAATGCTTTCAAATTGACACATTTCCTCCCCCCCACCCCCGGTTCCCCACCTTCGGTACTAGGCACCATTTTGTCTTGTAATCTCCCCCCCCCTACCTCCCTCTCTCCCTCCCTCTACCTCTCTCCCTATTGGAACATCCTGAAGTCGGCGTTAGTGTGTTCGTGCATCTGTTATGTACATCATCTGTGGGTTAGTCCACTCATCAACTGGATCGCGGACTCCCCCATTTTGGGCGAGTCCAATGTAAAAGATATTTTCCCTGTGAATGGACGGGACTTCCGTGACGTCATAATCACAGAGCACCAATAGGAGTCGTAGTAAGAGAAAGTACCATTGAAAGATCTTTTTTTTTGAGGGGGGGGGGATAAAAAGCCTCCGATAACAAGGAGGAAATTCTCTTTAGTACTTAGGTCAGTTTTACATTACTGATTTACTGATATGCAACAAAAGCGAGAGAATGAAAGCGAAAGTTCTGTCAAGGAGAAAGAAACCGAAAGTTGAACTCAGTCAAGGAGAAGAGAAAGCGAAATTTAAGAGTTCAAATTTAAGTGTCAGTGACAGTCTTCAGACATTAATATAAGTATTCGAGAAAGTGCATAGCATAATGAAAAAAAATCTAAGTTCAGAAGAAATAAATCCAATTGTAGCATTTAAAATACTTTTCGACAGCATATGTATTAGAGGCAAATTTACCTTCAAGAGCACATACTGTTATACAGATAAGGGTAGTTTGGTTATGCTAAAATATAAGATAATCAGGAATTACTTAATCATGCAATGTTGGCTTGATTTTTTGAAATATTGATACTGGAAATATCTTAGGATATGAAACAATGCAAAACATTTCCAGTACATGCCATACATCCATTCTGAAAACCAAACTACTGATTTATGAAGTAAATTACGTCCAAAGATACTTCCAATGATATAATATTGTGAAGAAAATTCATCATTTGTCAGTCAAGTGGGTGCCAACTGCGGTCACTTTCACTCACCCCTGTGCCATACGGACTCCCCCGCCCGGGCGAGTCCATTGTGGTGGTTGCTTTCTCAGCAGTGGGCGGAGCCAAGGGACGTCGCGGGAATATCCTTAGGAAAAGGGACATTAGGAAATGTGTGTGACGTCAGAGGAATCCGGCAGCAATGGGGTTTTAAGTAGACGATGAAAAATACAATTATATATCTTCTTCTATTATACCTCTGTGAAGAGGTATGAAAATGTTTATAATTATCTCATAGTTTTTTTCTGTCTCTTTATGAGAATCCATTTTACAATATATATTTTTTAAATATCTTTGGATAATACATTATCATAAGTATTCCTCTTGGTTTCGCCGTCAAACTGTTCGTAGTAATAATAGAGTAGTTTCAAATCAGCGTCTCTTTCAATAAGAAATTTCAGTAAAAGTTGTTCGAAAGCTGAAAATTTTGAGAGAAAATGAAGTACCAGACAGAAAGCGAGAGCTAGTGCGCTAGAGACGAAAGGGAAAGTGGTTCGGTTCGGAGAGAATGAAAGCGAAAGTTCCGTCAAGGAGAAAGAAACCGAAAGTTGAACTCAGTCAAGGAGAAGAGAAAGTGAAATTTAAGAGAAAATGGGAGAAGGAACAGCGCGAGGGCGAGAGCCGGCTTCCCGTTTTCTTTGATAGTATTGTGATAGTATCCCCCTCCAAAAAGGTCCTTGACCGTGAGGTATTCGTTTAGAAAATGGAATATGTGAAGTGATTTGCATGTTGGATAAATATTAATATCTCATCGCATATTATCATTTCATACAGCAGATCATAGGACTATCACTCTTTCCGGCGAACAAAAATCAGAAGAATATTATTAATGATACCTTTGACGATAAAAAGCAAATACAGAAAGAATAGGAGACAGAAAATATTAAAGATATACCTACACAGAAGTTAGAAGTATAACAAAGCTAAATATACAGTAATGATGATTATAATCAGCACATGGCTAATGCCCTCTGCCTCCCCCTTTCTCCCTACCCCCTACCCCCTTCACCGCCATTCTTCTCCCTCCTCCCTCTTATTTCCTTCTCTACCATATCCCATACATTATCTCCTTCTCCTTCTTCCCCTCCTTTTCTAAACCGTTAATCCCCCTTCCCTTCTACCCTTATACCCAAGGAGCCATACCCTCCCCCCTCCTTATATCTCGGAGGGGGGAGCCATACCCCCCCCCCCCGTGCCATGAGCCTCAACCGGTCAGCCCTGAATAGTCTTCCAGAGGTCACCTCAGCGCGCTCCACCCGCAACCTTGACGCCGCTCTCTCTCTCGCTCTCTCGCGCTCTCTCTCGCTCTCTCGCGCTCTCTCCCGCTCTCTCCCGATCTCTCTCGCTCTCTCTCGCTCTCTCTCGCTCTCTCATGCTCTCTCTCGCTCTCTCTCGTTCAATCTAGTTCTCTCTCGCTCGCTCTCTCTCGCTCTCGCTTTCTTACTCTCTCTCTCTCTCTCTCTCCCTCTCTCTCTCTCTCTCCTGCGTCTGCCTCTCTCTCTCCTGTGTCTGCCTCTCTCCCCCCTATCTTTCTGGCCTGCGTCTCTCTCTCTCCCTCTCTCTCTCTCTCTCTCTCTCTCTCTCTCTCTCTCTCTCTCTCTCTCTCTCTCTCTCTCTCTCTCTCTCTCTCTCTCTCTCTTCTCTTTCTCTTTCTCTTTCTCTTCTTCTTCTCTCTCTCTCGCTCTCTCGCTCTCTCTCTCGGTCACTCTCCCTTTCATCTGCTTTCTCTCCTTGGCGGCCGCTCACTCTCGCTCTCTTCGAGGTCACCTCCGCTCGCTCAACCCGCAACCTTGACGCCGCTCTCTCTCTCGCTCTCTCTCGCTCTCTTTCGCTCTCTCTCGCTATCTCTCGCTCTCTCATGCTCTCTCTCCTGCGTCTGCCTCTCTCTCTCTCCTGCGTCTGCCTCTCGCTCTCTCCTGCGTCTGCCTCTCGCTCTCTCTCTCTCGCTCTCTCTCTCGGTCACTCTCCCTTTCATCTGCTTTCTCTCCTTGGCGGCCGCTCACTCTCGCTCTCTTCGACCTCGTCCCTCCTCTCCTCTCCTCTCACAGGCCGCCGAGCCATTGAACGCGAGGTAGCAGTAATATCAGTATTATTATTTTATTACTGTTTAATATCATTATCGCTATCATTGGCATCATTATTATCATTGTTGTTATTATTATCATTACTAGTAGTATTCGTCATTGTGAATATTACTATTATGATTGTCATTGTCATTATGCATACTGTTGTCATCACTCATTATCATCATTCATTTTTTTCCTTATTTCAAAATCATCATGATTGTTATCATCATTTTTATGTTGATAATCATCATGATCATTTTATTTCCTTATCGTCATTACTGTTGTTGTTGTTATCATTATTATTATTTTTATTATTGTTGTTGTTGTTGTTATTGTTATTATTATTATTATTGTCATTGTTATTGTTATTATTATCATTATTATTATTGTTATTGTTATTGTTATTGTTATTATTATTATTATTACTATAATTATTGTTATTGCTATTATTATTATTATAATTATTATTATCATTATTATTATTATTATCATTATCATTATTTATCATTATCATCATTATTACTATTATTATTATAATAGTTATTTGTTATGTTTTTATTATCACTATCATTATTATTATTGTTATTACTGTTACTATTATTTTTGTTAACATTATCATCATTATTATTTCCATTTTCATTATTTTTCTGTTGTTATTTTTTGTTACTACTGTTATTTGAATTATTTTTATTGTTGTTGTTGATGTTCTTGATATTGTCATTGTTACCATTATTGTTATTATTATTGTTTTCGTTACTATTATCATTGTTATCATCATTATCATCATCATGATTATTATTATTATCATTATTATTATTATCATCATTATTATTGTCATTATTGTTATCATTATTATTATCATTATTATTATTATTATTATTATTATTATTATTATCATTATTGATATTATCATTAGCATTATTATCATCATTTTACTGTTATTACCATCATCATTATCATTATCACTATCATTATTATTATCATCATTATTATTATCATTATCATTATTGTTGTTGTTGTTGTTATTATTATTTTTATAGTTGTCATCATTGTCGTTACTATTATTACTATTACTATTGTTATTGTTATTACTATCATTATCATTATTATAATTTTATTATCATTATTATCATCTATATTATTATTATTATGATTATCATTATTATTGATATTATTATTATTATCTATTATCATTGTTATTGTTATTATTATCATAATTATTATTAATACCATTGCGATTATCATCAATATTATCATCATTATCATTATCACCGTTATCTTTCTCATTGTTATCACTGATATTTTCCATTGTCATCATCACCATTATTATTATTATCATTATTATATTGTCATTATTGTTACTGTTATTATCCTTGTTACTACTACTATTATCATCATGATCGCCATTGTAATTATCATCACATTATTATCATTGTTATTATCATTAGTACCAGTGGTATTATCAATGTGATTATGATTAATAATATTATCATCATCCTTATCGTTATTCTTATTACGTGTATTATTACTAGCATCATCATTGTTATAATTACCATCATCATTATAATTATTGTTATCATCACGACCATTACCATAAATACTATCATTACCAATATCATTATTTTTATTATTGTTACTATCACTAACATCAAGGTCATCACTATCACCATCTTCATCTCTTTATTATTATCATCATTATCGTTATTATTATCATTAGTAGCAGTAACAGGCATAGTAGTAGTAGTATCAGTAATTTTAGTATCATTATTTTCACTATTATTATCTTATTTTTAGCAATTTTATTATTACTAATGATATTATCATTATGATTATCATTAATAGTAGTAGTAGTAGTAGTAGTAGTATCAACATTAACATTATCATTATTATTATCAATATCATTGTTACTATCCCTATTATCATTATGATGATAATATGATCATTATTATTATTCTACCATAATATCAACACGGTGTTTAACCATTCATGATGATTATTATTATTGTTGATGTTACTATCATTATTAATGTTGTCATCGTTATTACTATTATTATCATTGTTATTATTATCACTATCATTATTATTGTTATTGTTGTTATTATTATTATCATTACTATTATTATCACTATTTTCATTATTGTTATTATTATTATTATTATTATTATTATTGTTATTATTATTATTATTATTATTAATATTATTATTATCATTATGATTATTATTATTATTATCATTATTTTCATTATTATCATTATTGTTATTACGAATATTATTGTTATCATTGTTATCATTATTGTTGCTATTATGTTTATCCTTATTATCATTATCTTTATCTTCATCATTATCATTACTAATATTATTATTTTTATTATTATTATTATTATTATTATTACGATTATTATGGCTATAATTATTGTCATTATTATTATTATCAATATTAGTAGTATTATTATCATTACTTTTACTATCACTGTAATCATACTTATAATTGTTATTATCATTAGCATTGGCACTACTGCTGCTACTGTTGTTGTTGTTGCTGCTCTTGTTATTATCATTATTATCATCATTATCACTGTTACCAACACTACCATTTTATTTTTGGTTACGTTTTGCTACCATCGTTATCATTTTATTTCGTAATTATCATCTTCCATTCATCATCAACGCCATTGTCCTTTTTGTTATCAAGATATCATAGCAGTTTCTTTTTAGATGAGGCAGTTTGACTTGCTCTCATTTCCTTGACCTGACCCCAACGGTGCTCTCTTACTTTCTCTTCATGTATATTATATATATATATATATATATATATATATATATATATATATATATATATATATGTATGTATATATATGTATGTATGTATGTATGTATGTATACACACACACGTACTCACATATATATATATACATATGTGTGTGTATGTGTATATATACATACATATATATATGTATGTATGTATGTATGTACGTATAATACATATACCGGCCCCTTCCCGACATTAGGTAGTAGGCCAATGCACGAGACGAGAGCCACTTCCGGTCGGTCCCCGACATGAGAGCGTAGGTCTATGCATGACCCGCGAGACACACTTTCGGCCCCTGGAGAAACTCCTGCCGGGAAGGAGCGGAACCTCGACCTCGACGCCGCGGAAGGAAAGTCGCGCCGTCGTGAAAAGGCCCGAAAATCCCGAATGTGGGCCGGGTCGAGCCGAAGGTTACTCGACCGACGATCTAGAGCATCCCCGCCCCCCACCTCTCGCTCCCTTCCCTCGCCCTCGGGTTCTATGGTGACCTGGTGGGCTCCTCGCTCCACATTCCGCCGGGCGAAAGAGGTCACAACGGCGGCGCCCGGAACTTTCGAGGGGAGAGTGGCCGCGATGTCATCCCCAGATCGCTAATGGTTACGCGCGAGAGAAACAATGGAGGGGGGGGGGGGTGAAAGTCATACGTTCTCAAGTGCGTCTAGCAACTGAGAAAGCTTGGCAACGGGGACAGATTGCGGTGATTTTAAAAATGCTATAGTTACTGCTCTTATTTGGTTCGTTTTCTATGAACTCGCGTAAGGCCGTTTTCTGTTATAGAAGCGACCTCGTTACTTCCGCATCTAATTTTCGTCATGAATTTAACAAATCACTTCAATAAAATAAATTCTTATCTCTAGAATTTCCTTTCACATGCAAGTGATGCAGGAGTATGCAACGTTTCATGATTTCAAAGAGCAGTTGGCTCAATTTAAATCGCACTTACACTTTTTCGAACAAATAGTAATTGCCAATCACTTTAATGAACTCAGAAAATAAATAATTGCCACTCTCAAGCCCAACCATCCAGAATCATTCTGTTGTCGTTATGCTGCTCCTTGTTTGCTTCTCCGTTTGACCGTCGCCGAGGACCCGGAACGGCGCGCCCTTTGTCTGGCCAATAACCTTCGGTCGTTACTCTCTGAATATTAGGAGTGCCGTTTCCTGTGAGTCTACGCATGCTTTTCATTTCCTTACGTAAATATATTTGATATATATTTATTACCGTGTTATTTGATTACAATGTGCCATATTATCCCTCGAAAGTACCCGTGTTGCAGTGCAGAAAACCGCCTCTATGTTCAGTTTCTTTGGCGCCCATAGCGAGTCCTGAGGATTTCCAGAGAACCTTCGCAGGATCCGCTCCTGTCATCCCGCAAGGACTTCCTCGTCCCGCGCGCCGTCACGGTCACCGCTGGCTGGGCTCTGGGCGTTCCTGCTGCCTTCCTGGACAGTCCTTCTCCCTCCTTCCAAGGCCCTGCGCTCCAGGGCGGCTCGAGTCCAGAGTGAGGATGTCCTGCCGCGACCTCGGGATTCGCGCCAGGATAGGAGGACACCTCGTCCTAGGGTTCCATTTTGGGGGGATGTTATTATTGTAGTTGTTATCCGCATTATTGTTGCTATTATATTACGTTATTTGTATTTTTAACTGTTAAATGTTATTCTCTCATCTCTCTCGTCCTCTTTCGCTCCGCCTTTCCTCACCTGCCCTTCCTTCCTCCATTCCCTCCCGTGACTGCATTGTCCCAGGGTCGCCCCTCGATCCTTCCCGAAGGTCACTCATATCCTATAGTTTCCTGACCTTCGTCGACCCTCAAGGTCCGCCCCTTCGCCTACTCCTACGCCTCCTTAAGGATAATAACCCTGGGACCCTGGAACCGAAGGACGGCAATCGATGGGACGAGGAGGTTCCTTGGGGCTTCCCTGAAGGATGGGAGAAGGAGGCGTGTGAATCCCGCGCG
This sequence comes from Penaeus chinensis, assembly GCF_019202785.1. Taxonomy (NCBI): domain Eukaryota; kingdom Metazoa; phylum Arthropoda; class Malacostraca; order Decapoda; family Penaeidae; genus Penaeus; species Penaeus chinensis. The sequence continues at coordinate 32,960,845 of NC_061854.1, forward strand.
CCCTTGGACGGGGGGGGGGGGGGGGGCAAGGAGGAAGTCGCGAAGGGGATCCTGAGGCTGCCAGGAGGGGCGGACACCGAGGCGGGTGGGCGGGAACGTGCTAATAGATCTATGACGTTTGCTCTAGCACATTGTGGAGATATAGAGATAGATGAGCAGATGGATCGATAGATAGATAGATAGATATATTGATAGACTGACACATAAACATAAACACACACACGCTCACATACTTGCATATATACACATACATATATACATTATATATATACATATATATATGCATATATGTGTACACACACACACACACATCTCTCTCTCTCTCTCTCTCTCTCTCTATATATATATATATATATATATATATATATATATATACACAATACACACGCAGACACATACACACACACATATATATAGCACATACGGATGGATGGATGTGGTACATATATAGTATATATAAATATACATACCCACATGAATACAAATGTGCGCATGTTCTATCAGATATAAATGCAGTCTATAAAATGATCATCTAAGTACGAATTTCATCATCATCATACGGTGATAGTAAGTGTACACTGGCGAGTGTGGCAAATACTAAATATTTGACCGTTTTCTTGCACAAAGATATTATTTTCGCGAGAGGTCGGGCGCGTCCATTCTGAAAAGGAATACACTGTATCTGTTTCTGATAATCTGAATAAAATCTCCGCCATACTATTGGATGAGATTATTCCAATACAATAGCAATGCTCCTGGTTCTCTCTCATCCAAATGCTAAATACTATACGCCTAATGTCCTATCTTAGTTCTTGGTGCCAATCACTCCTTGCCTACACACTTCCGTCCTCCCCCACTTTTCACATTTGGCCTCGTCCACTTTCACTGGAGTGAGTAAGACCCCAGACTGGCACTAGACAGAGTCCAGTCAGACGGCACAGCGGAAGGGTGACAGCGCCGGGCAAAACGTCATTTTAAAACAGCAACATGAATTTTCAGAATTAGTTTTACTACTTTTATTTATTTATTTTTGTCCTGGTAGTAAGCTCTCTGTTACATTAAATTACTGATTACCCACACCATCGTCCACACAAAGAATATATATAAATATGAAAGTATATATATAAATATATATATATATATATATATATATATATGCATTCTCTCTATCATTCTCTCTCTCGCTCTCTCTCTCTATCTCTCTCTCTCTCTCTCTCTCTCTCTCTCTATATATATATATATATATATATATATATATACATATATATATGTATATGTATATGTATACATATACTATATATACTTTATATATACTATATATATTGATATATATAGATTCAATATATATAAATATATGTTTATTCATAAACACACATACACATATATATATATACACAGTTCTGTGTGTGTGTGTGTGTGTGTGTGTGTGTGTGTGTAAGCGTGTGGATATATGTGTGTGTGTCTGTGTATATGCATGTTTGTGTATATGTATGTGTGCATATATATATATATATATATATATATATATATATATATGTATGTATGTATGTATGTATGTATGTATGTTCATATGTATATATATATATACATATATATATACATATATACATATATTCATATACACATTCATATGTCTGTCTGTCTGTCTGTATATGTATATATATATATATATATATATATATATAGAGAGAGAGAGAGAGAGAGAGAGAGAGAGAGAGAGAGAGAGAGAGATTCCTAGGTGTGTGTGTGTGTTAGTGTGTATATGGGTGTGGGTGAGTGGGTGCGGTTGTGGGTGTGTGAGGGCGTGTGCATGTTTGTGAACATAAGTATGCGATTGGTCATTGACACAAAGGTGAGTCCACTTATGCAGGAAGGGTTTTTCAGTATTCCAGGTTCAAGCGTATAACCTATTACAAACAATAGAAAATCGTGTAATTATTAACAGGTTTACAGGTTCACCGTAACCAATAGAAGACCTGTGCTTCATTTTATTAAAGAAAGTTGAGAAAGTTAACATCAGGAAGGGACTCCCCTGTTTCGGTAAAATAGACTCGACCCGCATAAATATGACCTCAACAGCTTTTCCTCAGCAGACGAACAGGAGACTTCAACGCGCGAACATCGTGATCTAAGGTTAACGATGGAAGAAGACTGGAAAAAGACTCGACAATCTTTGTGACAAAATAGATAAACGTAGGCTAGTTATTGCTTTCGAATCACAGGAAAATGTATGGGGAAGAAGCCGACAGGACAATTATTATGACAAATGAAACACGCGATAGGAGAATGAATGAAATTATATCAATGCCAAAAGATACAGAAAATCTTAATGACAACGAGAATTACTGAAAACACGAGGAAAAAAATGTTGCAAGGTGGAATATGAATAGTAAAACCGTAAGTAGGAAAAAGGTCAGTAAACGCAGTCAATTTGCATGGATACCGCGCACTCCACATAACGGCTCAGGCGACTCCACTGATTTCACAATTGGACGCACGTCGATGGACCGCTAACTTGCAACAAAAAAAAAAGTACTTGACCTAGGAAAACTGATCCAATAGTTATATTTCTTTCCTCGTTTTATGTCATGCAAAATTTCATAAAATTTGTTCGGAAAATAATACTTTCTTCCCCCACTTCGCGAGAATGGACTCGCCCGCGGTTTCCGAGCGAAGGCCGGAAGGCGAGTGGCACAGGAAACAGGCCTTGAATAAGCAGCCGGTGCAGGTGGCACTGTGCTTACCTGCGAAGTAGTCTCCCTTTTCCTTTTATTGTTCTTAAGTCTTCTCAACCAAACCGAATATCTAAATGAAATCCGACTCATACACGAAACACCGCAATACA
>NC_061854.1:32986189-33001189 GCF_019202785.1 Penaeus chinensis
GCCGTCTGTCAAAGCTGCAGAAAAAGCAGATGGAGGCCGAGGAGCTGGGAGTGAAGCCACTACCCCGCACGCCACTGGCACTTCAACAGCCTCGTTTCAGCCAGGCCACTACAAATGTGACTGTGACGAGAGATACACAAGTACCCTCTTCCTTTGCCCCAAGTGATTTCACTTTCGAATTTAATGTAAGTTATCTATACCATAGCAATATGATTGTGCATGGAAGTGTATTTTTATGAAGTTTGCTTATTGGTAGGTTTATTGCTAAAGAGAATTAAGTATACTTTGATAAAGCTTTTATAGGGTATTCTTTAATGCTTTTATATCCTAATTTTTAAGGGGTGCCATTACTAATCACAATATCTGTAATTCAAGGTGCAAAGAGCCCTTAGCCTTATACGTTCATGCACGGAAAATGATCCCAGTGAAGGCCAAAACGGGTCAAGTCCCTCAGAGAGGAGGAGCAGCAGACGTTCTTCTCGTTACAGCAAGAAGAAAGAAGATGAGCAGACTTCTCAACAGGAAGAAATTACTAAGGAGGCCACCCAATCCCTGCCTCCTGTTGAGTGTGTTTCACAACAAGAATCTGATGACGCAGGCAGCACTGGCACATACGTTGTTGGTGACCAGTGCATTGCTGACACTGAGACCTTGCAGCAGTCAGGCAATGAATCTGGTGATGGTGATGTGGAAGCAGATTTGCAGGAAGAGCTGGAAGCTAGGGTTACAGAAGACAAGGAAGAGGTCCAAGAAGAACAGAAAGTTGAGGAACACATGACAGAGGAGACTCAGGATCAGATTCTTCCAGGTGAGGATGTTGATTGCAGCAGGAACACAATGGATTTAGAAGAGCCACAGGTTAAGGAGGCTCAGACCCTTAAGGCTGAAGAAAATGTGGAAGGAGAATGTAAAACCATGGAGGAGGAAGACTGCGATTTGGAGGTTGGTGAGCCTTTATCTCTCCGCCTCACTCCGGAGAAGACCACACGCACCAGGAGAAAGAGTAAAGCGAAAACTCCAGCAAGACGATCCACAAGGAGGTCAATTGCATGTTGCAGTGAGGCAACACCCACAATGTCCAGGCTACGCCCACGAACCCCCTGTAGCCGTTCCACCCGCCGTTCATTGTCTGCCCACTGTGACTCACCTGTTGAAAGGATGTACACGCCGCTGCGGCAGGCTTCAGCAAGGAGGAGGAGCACTAGGAGGTCAGTTGGCAGTGCCCTGAAACTCAACAACATTAGTGAAACCCCCATTGCAGACATCCCCAAATTCAATTTACCATGTGAAGCTGATGCTGGAGTAGAGAAATATGAAATCATGGAGGAAGAGGAGGTAAAGGAACCACTGGAAAGCCTTATGGAGGTATGTGCTGAGGATAATGCCATGGAAGAGACGACAGATGTGACAAAGACCAATGTCGCTGCAACAGAGGATAAGACGGAATTTGCAACACCCAATCAGGTTGCACTCAAGAAGTCCCAAACAACTCCTTCATCTGAGAAAGCCAGTGAATTGACAACACCTATTCAGGTTGCAACTGGGACATCTCAAATAACTCCTTCATCTGGAAAAGCCACTGATTCACTCATTGATGCCACCCCAAGTAAGTATTAAGTAAATTTCCTATAATTTTTTTCTCAAAAAATGACTTTAATTTTAATCATTATCTTGGCAATATCAGATGAGATTTCTCTGAATAAAAGGAAATCCTGCTGTCCTTAGGGAGCCGTGGAAGACGTTCAAAGGTGTCATGGATGGTAGAGGGAAGTCCCTGGATCAACACTGCTCGTCGCTCCTCCCAGAAGAAGAGGCGCAGTGGTGTTCCCCCAGATATTCTTAATCTCTTTGATGACATCCCAACTGATGGTAAGGGTCTTTATCCTCAGAGCTGTAGATTGAACTCACTCATGTGACATGCAGAATATGACGTTTAAAAGTGGAAGTTTTTTAATCTTTATTGGAAAGCTGGATGGGCTATATTACCTGTAAACGTTGCTGAGTGGTTTAGTTTAGAATGAGTCTATTTTATGTTTCAAGGATCACCGCTCCCTGCGCATTTAACTCCAGAAGGGATAAGAAACAAAGATTTAGGAGCCTCACCAGTAACTGCTGTTTATGACTCGCCCGTGGGAGTGGGCAATGCAAGTGTACGTGAGGATCAGACATGTACCAATCTGTTGGCTCTTCTCGAGCCCACATCTGCTACGGAACATGTTGATTCCCCTGGTTAGTATCTGATAATTAGTCTATATATAGTTAGATAACTATATGTAGTTTATATATATATATATTTTTATTTTTTTTTCCCCCTTTTTTCTTTTTCTTCTTCTTCTTCTTCTTCTTTTTTTTTTTTTTTTTTTTTTTTTTTTTTTTTTTTTTTTTTTTTTTTTTTTTTTTTTTTTTTTTTTTTCTTATCTGCCTTGAATTGTAAGGTGTTTACAATGGTTCTGTTATGCTAGTAGAATCAGTCCTTCTAAGTTTATAAAAAACGTGCCATACTTTATCATAGGGATGTGCTTTTCCAATAGCATATTTGAACATGCTAAGATAATAATGGTCTAGCATGTAGCCTGAGTGTAAAGAATGCAAGATTTTACACAGTTTTATAAACAAATTAATAAATGTTAGTTGAGCTTTTGTTGCTGCTTTCTTATTTGCAGCTTTCACTAGAATAATCTTTGCAATGTTTGCAATTCACAGATATTGATGTCTGGGGTGAAGACAGCCCAGCAGTGGCAACAGTACCTGCAAATGATGTACACTGTACACCTGTCACATCCAAGCACACAGCCATTCTAGGCTCAGTTAACCAAAACATGCTTTTAATAAATGTTGCTTCTCCTAAACTCCAGTATCCTGGTTAGTAAAAGCTTGGTTAGTGGTTTATGGTCTTATTGGATTCAGTCTGTCCTGCACCTTATTGAATGGTGAATTGAATTTTCATTTCTGGAATTTCTACTTTCAAAACTGGCTTGTAGATGCTTTCAAATGTGGACAACTGTTAACATTGCCTTTGTGTATTGTGAATAATGAAAATTGATATAATTTATTTAATTAGAAAAAAATACTTATACATTTGTTTTCAAAGGTGCTTGCGCATGGGTGACTGGGCAAATTATTGAAGGTGACGGTTTGTTGCCCAGTTACACAATTTCTAACTTGTTCATGCAAACAAGTTTTTTTTTATGAATGTCATTAACACCTTCACTTCCTTTTCCTTCCTAAGTAGAGAAAAACAAGGGTGGGACCCAGGAAGGAAAGAGCTCGTCTCCTCTCCCCCAAGCAGACGAAAGCAAGGAAGGGGCTGCGCATGGGATTCTATCCGACACCAACCCCCTCAGTAAGGGCAGCAGTGGGCGAAAGAGATCTCGCAGGTCTGTCATGTTTGCTGTGCAGGAGGACCAGGAAAACCTCGCATCGCCAAACTTCCGGTTCCCAGGCACTCCAGTCAGAGCTTCGTCGCGGGTGTCCAGTGAGTCCGCTAAGTTAATTGAAACAGTCGAAAGACATTTATACGACACATGTTTACACTTGAATACATTCATAGGCATTACAGTATACGTAGGTGACAATCATGCCCATGCACATATTTACAAAATTGTTCTTGCATATAGGCTAATTGGAAACTTTTAGGAGTATATGATTGAGTAAATTCAGAAGCAGCTGATCCACAGTTGTAAGGATAACATAATGCTGATAATGACTTTCTCTTTTCCAGTGGGTCTCTTCTCGAAAGTGGACATAAACACTGACAGCTTCCCGACCCAGGGCCAGGACCTGATAGCCTTCGACTCCCCGCAGAGTGAAAAGAAGACGGCAGGTGAGAAACCTCTTCTCTCTTTCTCCTCTTTCTCTTCTCCCTCTCTGCCCCCCCCCCTCCCCCATTACAGCGCGTGTGTGATACACATGGCGCTCTCTCTCTCTCTCTCTCTCTCTCTCTCTCTCTCTCTCTCTCTCTCTCTCTCTCTCTCTCTCTCTCTCTCTCTCTCTCTCTCTCTCTCTCTCTCTCTCACTCTCTCTCTCTCTCACTCACTCACTCACTCTCTCTCTCTCACTGTCTCTCACTGTCTCTCACTGTCTCTCACTGTCTCTCTCTCTCTCTCTCTCTCTCTCTCTCTCTCTCTCTCTCTCTCTCTCTCTCTCTCTCTCTCTCTCTCTCTCTCTCTCTCTCTCTCTCCCTCTCCCTCTCTCCCTCTCTCCCCCTCTCCCTCTCCCCCCCCCAATCATAGCGTGTGCGTATGTGATACATCTCTCTCTCTCTCTCTCTCTCTCTCTCTCTCTCTCTCTCTCTCTCTCTCTCTCTCTCTCTCTCTCTCTCTCTCTCTCTCTCTCCCCCCCCCCCCCCCACCCCATCATTGCGTGTGCGTATGTGTGATACACATTCTCCTCTCCTCTCCTCTCCTCCTCTCTCTCTCTCTCTCTCTCTCTCTCTCTCTCTCTCTCTCTCTCTCTCTCTCTCTCTCTCTCTCTCTCTCTCTCTCTCTCTCTCTCTCTTCCCCCCCCCCATCATTGCGTGTGCGTATGTGTGATACACATTCTCTCTCCTCTCCTCTCCTCTCCTCTCCTCTCCTCTCCTCTCCTCTCCTCTCCTCTCCTCCTCCCCCCACCATCATTGCGTGTGTGTGTGTTACGGATGGGTTCCTCCTTGTCTTTTCGCTTCCTTCCTTTAGTGTTGCTCTGTCTCTTCCTCCCTTTATTCTTTCCCTATCCGTGCTTCCCCCCAATCTTCCTTCCTTTGCGTTATCTTTTTTTCCCTTTATTTTCTTTCATTTCGTTTTATATTTTCCATTTTGCCTTGAATCGCTTCTTTCCCTTCCCTTGGTCCTCGTCCAGCGTGTCTGTTGCAGTCTCGTTGTTAGTTTCAGGCTGGCAGAGTCGCCCGAGCGGTTCCTAGAGAGGCAGCTTTTTACCTTTATTTCTTTCTCTCTTTTCTTTTCTCTTTTCTTTTCGTTTCTTTTTTTCTTTCCTTTCATTTCTTTTCGTTATTTTTTTTTATTTCTCTTTATTTTTTCTTTCTTTCCTGCGTCGTTTCTTGATTACTGTTATTTCACCCTCCGCGGCAATATCCCGTACGCCTCGCCGACTCCCAACGCCTCTACTCACCCTCGCCCGTTCCTCCTCCTCCACAGCCACGCGCCGCAAGTCCTCCCGCATCAGCCTGCTGCCTGGCATGGAGCCGCTCGCGAGCCCCGCCGCTCTCGACGCCGACCACGCCCCGCCGGTCACCCACGACCTCATCAGCTGGGACACGCCCCTCGAGCGCAACGCCAGGAGGCGCTCCAGACGCTCGGCCGGTGAGGATACCTTGGACACACGCTGCGAGAGAGTGAGAGCAGAGTAATTGAGCGGGAGAGTGAGTGCAGAGTGAGTAAGCGGGAGAGTGAGAGCAGAGGGAGTTAGCGGCAGAGTGAGTGAGTGTGATGGAGAGCAGAGTGAGCAAGGGGGAGAGGTAGAACAGAGTAAGTGAGCGGGAGAGTGAGAGCAGAGTGAGTCAGCGGGAGAGTGAGAGCAGAGTGAGCGAGGGGGAGAGTGAGAGCAGAGTGAGTCAGCGGCAGAGTGCTCTCACTCTCCCGCTCGCTCACTCTGCTCTCACTCTCCCCCTCGCTCACTCTGCTCTCACTCTCCCATTCACTCACTCTGCTCTAACTCTCCCATTCACTCACTCTGCTCTCACTCTCCCGCTGACTCACTCTGCTCTCACTCTCCCGCTGACTCACTCTGCTCTCACTCTCCCATTCACTCACTCTGCTCTAACTCTCCCATTCACTCACTCTGCTCTAACTCTCCCATTCACTCACTCTGCTCTCACTCTCCCGCTGACTCACTCTGCTCTCACTCTCCCGCTGACTCACTCTGCTCTCACTCTCCCGCTGACTCACTCTGCTTTCACTATCCCACTGACTTAGCGAGCGGGAGAGTGAGAGCAGCGTGAGCGAGCGGGAGAGTGAGAGCAGAGTGAGTCAGCGGGAGAGTGAGAGCAGAGTGAGTCAGCGGGAGAGTGAGAGCAGAGTGAGTCAGCGGGAGAGTGAGAGCAGAGTTAATGAGCGGGAGAGTGAGAGCAGAATGAGTCAGCGGGAGAGTGAGAGCAGAGTGAGCGAAGGGGAGAGTGAGGCAGAGTGAGTCAGCGGGAGAGTGAGAGCAGAGTGAGTCAGCGGGCGAGTGAGAGCAGAGTGAGCGAGGGGCAGAGTGAGTCAGCGGGAGAGTGAGAGCAGAGTGAGCGAGGGGGAGAGTGAGAGCAGAGTGAGTGAGCGGGAGAGTGAGAGCAGAGTGAGTGAGCGGGAGAGTGAGAGCAGAGAGAGCGAGCGGGAGAGTGAGAGCAGAGTGAGTGAGCGGGAGAGTGAGAGCAGAGTGAGCGAGCGGGAAAGTGAGAGCAGAGTGAGTCAGCGGGAGAGTGAGAGCAGAGGGAGCGAGCGGGAGAGTGAGAGCAGCGGGAGCGAGGGGGAGAGTGAGAGCAGAGTGAGCGAGCGGGAGAGTGAGATCAGAGTGAGTCAGCGGGAGAGTGAGAGCAGAGTGAGTCAGCGGGAGAGTGAGAGCAGAGTTAATGAGCGGGAGAGTGAGAATAGAGTTAATGAGCGGGAGAGTGAGAATAGAGTTAGTCAGTGGGAGAGTGAGAGCAGAGTGAGTGAGCGGGAGAGTGAGAGCAGAGTGAGCGAGCGGGAGAGTGAGAGCAGAGTGAGAGAGGGGGAGAGTGAGAGCAGAGTGAGCGAGGGGGAGAGTGAGAGCAGAGTGAGCGAGGGGGAGAGTGAGAGCAGAGTGAGCAAGGGGGAGAGTGAGAGCAGAGTGAGTCAGTGGGAGAGTGAGAGCAGAGTGAGCGAGCGGGAGAGTGAGAGCAGAGTGAGTCAGTGGGAGAGTGAGAGCAGAGTGAGTCAGCGTGAGAGTGAGAGCAGAGTGAGTCAGCGGGAGAGTGAGAGCAGAGTGAGTCAGTGGGATAGTGAAACCAGAGTGAGTCAGCGGGAGAGTGAGAGCAGAGTGAGTCAGCGGGAGAGTGAGAGCAGAGTGAGTCAGCGGGAGAGTGAGAGCAGAGTGAGTCTGCGGGAGAGTGAGAGCAGAGTGAGTCAGCGGGAGAGTGAGAGCAGAGTGAGTCAGCGGGAGAGTGAAAGCAGAGTGAGTCAGCGGGAGAGTGAAAGCAGAGTGAGTCAGCGGGAGAGTGAAAGCAGAGTGAGTCAGCGGGCGAGGGGAAGAGTGAGAGCAGAGTGAGTCAGCGGGAGAGTGAGAGCAGAGTGAGCGAGCGGGAGAGTGAGAGCAGAGTGAGCGAGCGGGAGAGTGAGAGCAGAGTGAGCGAGCGGGAGAGTGAGAGCAGAGTGAGCGAGTGGGAGAGTGAGAGCAGAGTGAGTGAGCGGGAGAGTGAGAGCAGAGTGAATCAGCGGGAGAGTGAGAGCAGAGTGAGCGAGCGGGAGAGTGAGAGCAGAGTGAGTCAGCGGGAGAGTGAGAGCAGAGTGAGCGAGGGGAGAGTGAGAGCAGAGTGAGCGAGCGGGAGAGTGAGAGCAGAGTGAGCGAGGGGGAGAGTGAGAGCAGAGTGAGCGAGCGGGAGAGTGAGAGCAGAGTGAGCGAGGGGGAGAGTGAGAGCAGAGTGAGCGAGGGGGAGAGTGAGAGCAGAGTGAGCGAGGGGGAGAGTGAGAGCAGAGTGAGTCAGCGGGAGAGTGAGAGCAGAGTGAGTCAGCGGGAGAGTGAGAGCAGAGTGAGTCAGCGGGAGAGTGAGAGCAGAGTGAGCGAGGGGAGAGTGAGAGCAGAGTGAGCGAGGGGAGAGTGAGAGCAGAGTGAGTCAGCGGGAGAGTGAGAGTAGAGTGAGCGAGCGGGAGAGTGAGAGCAGAGTGAGCGAGGGGGAGAGTGAGAGCAGAGTGAGCGAGGGGGAGAGTGAGAGCAGAGTGAGTCAGCGGGAGAGTGAGAGCAGAGTGAGCGAGCGGGAGAGTGAGAGCAGAGTAAGCGAGCGGGAGAGTGAGAGCAGAGTGAGCGAGCGGGAGAGTGAGAGCAGAGTGAGTCAGCGGGAGAGTGAGAGCAGAGTGAGCGAGGGGGAGAGTGAGAGCAGAGTGAGCGAGGGGAGAGTGAGAGCAGAGTGAGTCAGCGGGAGAGTGAGAGCAGAGTGAGCGAGGGGGAGAGTGAGAGCAGAGTGAGTCAGCGGGAGAGTGAGAGCAGAGTGAGCGAGGGGAGAGTGAGAGCAGAGTGAGCGAGCGGGAGAGTGAGAGCAGAGTGAGCGAGCGGGAGAGTGAGAGCAGAGTGAGCGAGCGGGAGAGTGAGAGCAGAGTGAGCGAGGGGGAGAGTGAGAGCAGAGTTAATGAGCGGGAGAGTGAGTCAGCGGGAGAGTGAGAATAGAGTTAGTCAGTGGGAGAGTGAGAGCAGAGTTAATGAGCGGGAGAGTGAGAATAGAGTTAGTCAGTGGGAGAGTGAGAGCAGAGTGATCAGCGGGAGAGTGAGAATAGAGTTAGTCAGTGGGAGAGTGAGAGCAGAGTGAGAGCAGAGTTAATGAGCGGGAGAGTGAGATCAGAGTGAGTCAGCGGGAAGTGAGAGCAAGTGAGTCAGCGGGAGAGTGAGAATAGAGTTAGTCAGTGGGAGAGTGAGAGCAGAGTGAGAGCAGAGTAATTGAGCGGAGAGTGAGAGCAGAGTTAATGAGCGGGAGAGTGAGAATAGAGTTAGTCAGTGGGAGAGTGAGAGCAAGTGAGTCAGCGGGCGAGTGAGAGCAGAGTTAATGAGCGGGAGAGTGAGATCAGAGTGAGTCAGCGGGCGAGTGAGAGCAGAGTTAATGAGCGGGAGAGTGAGTCAGCGGGAGAGTGAGAATAGAGTTAGTCAGTGGGAGAGTGAGAGCAGAGTGAGTCCAGCGGAGAGTGAGAGCAGAGTTAATGAGCGGGAGAGTGAAGCAGAGTGAGTCAGCGTGAGAGTGAGAGCAGAGTTAATGAGCGGGAGAGTGAGAATAGAGTTAGTCAGTGGGAGAGTGAGAGCAGAGTGATCAGCGGGAGAGTGAGAATAGAGTTAGTCAGTGGGAGAGTGAGAGCAGAAGTGAGCGAGCGGGAGAGTGAGTCAGCGGAGAGTGAAGCAGAGTGAGTCAGCGTGAAGAGTGCTCTCACTCTCCCATTCACTCACTCTGCTCTAACTCTCCCATTCACTCACTCTGCTCTCACTCTCCCATTCACTCACTCTGCTCTAACTCTCCCATTCACTCACTCTGCTCTAACTCTCCCATTCACTCACTCTGCTCTAACTCTCCCATTCACTCACTCTGCTCTAACTCTCCCATTCACTCACTCTGCTCTCACTCTCCCGCTGACTCACTCTGCTCTCACTCTCCCATTCACTCACTCTGCTCTAACTCTCCCATTCACTCACTCTGCTCTAACTCTCCCATTCACTCACTCTGCTCTAACTCTCCCATTCACTCACTCTGCTCTCACTCTCCCGCTGACTCACTCTGCTTTCACTATCCCACTGACTTAGCGAGCGGGAGAGTGAAGCAGAGTGAGTCAGCGGGCGAGTGAGAGCAGAGTGACGAGCGGGAGAGTGAAGCAGAGTGAGTCAGCGTGAGAGTGAGAGCAGAGTGATCAGCGGAGAGTGAGAGCATAGTGAGCGAGCGGAGAGTGAGAATAGAGTTAGTCAGTGGGAGAGAGAGAGAAAAGCGTAGTTTGTTGACAAACAAAATTCTAGAATTTCTAAATACACAAACACTATAGTAATTTATCCTTAGCTGCATGAGGCAGCTTTTAACTATTTTATTTCAAGTGAAATCATGAAAAAAAGGAATTCTCAACGGGAAACGTACGTATAAAAAGACTGACCCATTTCGAGAATTCAAACAACAAAATCAAGAAGAAAAATGTTTACAAATAAACTCAGAGAATTGTAGACAATAGAAAATGGAAAGATATTTCACAAGTCCAAAAAGAGAGAACAAAGTAAAGGAAATACTTTGGTATTGATAAAAGACAACGAGTGTAAATCAAATATCGTACAAGAGAAATGCTATTTTGACTATTGCGAAAGTCGGACAATAACTCTCCAGCCTAACGGAAATCTCATTCTCGGAATCTAATAAACGTTTTGAAGATTTCTAAAGACTTTCAGGCTTTGAAGGAAGGACTTTGTGTGCAATCTTGTAAAGCTCTTGAATGCATTTGCCGTATATATGTGCATGCACTTGTACATACAGCTATAAACATACATACATGCATACATATAAACATGAATACATAAATGTATATGTGTGTATGTATGCTTATATGTATAATCATACATATACATACATACATACATACACACTTATCTACTTATTAATTTACCTATTGTATATATTTCCATTTTCGTTTGAAAATAATAAAATTGTTGATGAAATAAACTGCTTAAAGAGTATAAAGCATACTGTGTGAAATGAAAAAGGTAATTTTGCCTTTATAAGGAAAATACAGGTTTGTTGCCAGAAGGGAACGTCATGCAAAGCTGTACACAAAAAATATTAACATATTTTAAACTACCGTCACTGCCTGAACAGTTATATTGATGAAAACGTAGATATAAGTAGATAAGTAGATACATAGAAAGGAACCTTGTATCCGGCTGCTGCCTTTCGTATCTACAGATTCAGGAAAGAACCTAAGGTTGTCTTCCCTTTAGCAGACGAAGGTGAAGTTGTCTAAAACGTATAGAGTGGTTCAGTGAGGCATGACGATCTACCCTTTTCGTGCCTCGCGGGTTTGGGTCCTTCCGAAAAGCAGTCGGAATGTGCCACGTTTCTCCAACTCGGATGTGCTTGTATTGCTATCATATTGTTTAGTGCTATAGTGTTTTCATACCATAGGCGAGCCCTTGTAGGAATTCTGTATAGCGCATCTTGCAAATCGACAATAGGTGGGTACGGGAAGTGAATGGGCATGGAATAACAATGCATTTATAATATTTGAGTCACTTTTGCACAAATCAGCTGACTCCTTTTCTGTCCTGTTGCCGCAATACAATCTCTCTCGAAATTTCTGCTCCAGCGTTTGCTCTTGCGACGTGTTTTGAATCCAGGGATCATAAAGGCGACTCTAACGTGCCATAAAACCCACAACTGCAAGGACGCAAATTGTTATTAAAGTTTACAGTCCCAGAGATTCCCTGTATCAAAAATGTAACAACTTATACAGAGTATTCTCCTGTGATGAATTAAACCTGTTATGCCATGAATATATAATAAAAACACATAAACAGAAAAAAAACCCACAGAAGACGATCATGTAATTGCATAATGTTGCTATCAAAACACAAGCCTATAAATGCTTCTGACAGTACGTCCATAACTATTTTTTTTCCTTCAAGATACAAAACATATGGAGGCTTATTTAGAACTTTTCCTTAAAGCTACGGTATGGAATATAAGGATCTAGACATACATACATATATATTTTATATCTTTATCTGTCTCTCTGCAAGCACACACACACACACACACACACACACACACACACACACACACACACACACACACACACACACACACACACACAAACCACACACAAACCACACACACACATATAGGCACGCACGCACAGACACACACATACATCTATCTATCTATCTGTCTTTATATATACAGAGAGAGATAAATAAATAGGTAGACAGATTTAGACAAATATATATATATATATATAATTAGATATAAAAATATGCGTATATAGACACTTATGCAAAGATTCCCTGTATAAAAAATGTAACAACTTAAACAGATTATTCTCCTGTGATGAATTTAATATGTTATGCCATGAATAGATAATAAAAACACATAAACAGAAAAAAAACACAGAAGACGATCATATGTATACACACACCTGCGCATCCCCGCCTTCGTCGTCCTTTGAGGCCTAATGACATGCAATTTTTTTTTCTTTCTCTCTCACTATTCCATTTTTTCTTTTCCTTTCTTCCAATTCCCAATTTCAATAAGTGATAGCATTTTTCATATCAAAGATTCCATTCTGTTTGCTGAATGTGAAATGAGGAAAGTAAGATAAGAAAGAGAGAGAAAGAAAAAATGTTACGAAGGATGAATATATATAAAAAAAAAAGATGAATAAAAAAAAAGAAATTGAAGAAAATAAAGAAAATGTAGTTAGGTTTATGCAAATATTCTAGCGTGTCTATCTTTCCGGTAAATGGAAAATACTGATCATACATTTTCAACAAACACTGTTGTACTGATTAATTATAGTATATTCACGGAAATGTCAGCCGAGATTAATTAAACATTTATTGGTTTTGTAAGATTGTCAATAAATCATACGCTTTATAACTAGAACGCATACTTGTCTTTAATAATGTTTTTCATAATAAATATAAATTATTTATGTCTGAAACGCACATCTGCGCGACAGAGGAGAGCAACAGAGGCAAAAAAACGTCTTCAAGAATTGAAACAAAACTGTAGGGATATAAACACACACACAGACACATCCATACACACACACACACACACACACACACACACACACTTACACACAAACACACACACACTCTTACACACACACACACACACACACACACTTACACACAGACACACACACACTCTTCCACACAGACACACACACACACCCTTACACACAGACACACACTCTTACACACAGACACACACACACACACACACACTTACACACACATATACACATATATACATATATATGTATATATATGTATATATATGTATATATATGTATATATATGTATATATATATATATATATATGTGTGTGTGTGTGTGTGTGTGTGTGTGTGTGTGTGTGTGTTTGTGTGTGTGTGTGTAATTATATATATACACATTATACGTATGTACTCACACATATATATACTATATGTACACATGAAATATATATATATATGTATATATATACATATGTGTGTGTGTATATATACATATATATATATATATATATATATATATATATTTATATGCACACACCGACACACACACACACACACACACACACACACACACATGTGTGTATATATATACAAATGTATACATATATGTGCATATCTATATATGTATTTATATGTATATATACAGTATATATACATATATATACAAAGTTATGTATATATAAATATATATATGTATGTATGTATGTATGTGTATATGTAATGTGTAATGTAATACACATAAACACATCTGTATATATACACATATGTAAACATATTTATACACATGTATATATGTATACATAAATATATGCATGTATATATATATATGTATATCTATACATATAATCATATGTATATATGCACATTATATGTACATATATATTTATATGCATATGTACACACAAACATAAATATATATATGTATATATACACACATACGCACATACATACACACGCACACAAATATGATATATATATGAATGTGATTTGACAAAAACGCATCAAAGGGAAACGCAAACCAATATCCAGATAAGTGAATAAAACAGATTCATAAAGCGCGTAGATTTATAAAAGTTGTCAAATAACATTTCTCAATACAAGCTGTGTCCCCGGCTGAATGTGAACCTAACCTGATTTTCGTGTCGGCTAATGCTTTTATCCCCGTTAGGCAAGATATTTTTATTTTCACTGAACTACTGAACTTTCTGTGGTGTTCCGGCTCTCCCCGCTGAAATACTCACTGTGCTACTGTCACGCAAGCTTTGAATTGCCATTAAAAAAGATTGTTCCGGACAAAAAATGGATCTAATTGCAAATTGGAAACACCATCGAGCACCGGATTGGGGTGGGAGTGGGGGGGGGGTTAATAGGAATCTGTATAAACATTTCTATGAACGAATCATCTGTTTTTACGAGACGGGGCGGAGCTACAGGGTCAGATTAGCGTAAAAGTGTGATGGCTAACGAGCACGCGGGCTGTTGGGGTTCTGGCTCCCTCGCACGTACGTCTTCCCCGAGCCAATGTGTGGGGAAAGCCTTAGGCCATTCAGGTGAATGTGTGGGTATTGAGGATATAGCTCTACTGGCGCCCACTGATCGTTTCCTTGTTGTAATTTTAGGCAGAGGCATTGGGATTGAGTAAATTTCTATATGAAATTGAATATGAGTACACATGTAAGTGCAAAGTGTGACGTATCTGCTTTTGTTTTACAGGAATTGGCTTTTTTCTTGCTGTTTGCGCTTGCTATTGTTTGCGATTTTTCACTTCCTGCAATAATAATGCATATATATATAACACATTAATCCTTAAAAAGCGAAATATATATGGCACAACAAAACACCAACAAGAAAAAAAACATGACATAACATACATACATAATTTATAAGAAAAATAGCATAACCGTGTAATCATAACATAACACATACAACACAACACAGCTAAAAGGCGAAGCCAATAACTCCCTCAATCAACAGCTCAATGCCTTTCCTTAAGGTAAACATGACCTGCTTTCATTTCCATAACGGAGCCAATACCAATTACCGTAAGTTCATCAGGCAAACCCCTTTGAGTGCCAAGGAGCCGCCAGTGGAGGCCCTTAACACCAGTAAATGACGTGGAAATCCGTTAATCTCAGTCACGCGTCGATTCTGGGTTGAATAAGGTCGAGTGATTGATACCTTTGCTGACGTAAATCAGGAAGCATTGGACCTTCACACACACACACACACACACACACACACACACACACACACACACACACAAACAGACATACACACACACACACACACACACACAAACACACACACACACACAAACAGACATACACACACACACACACACACAAACAGACATACACACACACACACACACACACACACAAACAGACATATACACACACACACACACAAACACACACACACACAAACAGACATACACACACACACACACACACATACAGACATACACACACACACACACACACAAACAGACATACACACACACACACACAAACAGACATACACACACACACACACAAACAGACATACACACACACATACACACACACACACACACAAACAGACACACACACACACACACACACACACACACACAAACACACAC
>NC_061854.1:33007543-33010043 GCF_019202785.1 Penaeus chinensis
CCTCCTTTCCTCCCCCTTCTCTCTCTCCCTCCTTCCCCCTTCTCACTCTCTCTTTCGCTCCCGTCTCTCTCTGACACGATCCCTGCTCCTTTGAACTGGGTCATCCCGCGGCCACCTGTGCGTAATCAACCAGGTAAAGGCGATTTCATGAAAATCAACAAAGGTTCTGATATGACTTATTTTATCGAATACGTTTATACTTTCTCCTTTTTTTATATTTGTATAGTTCAAAGCGTCTATATCCACTTATACCGCGGTGGAAATAAACACAGGTGGTAAATAATAATAATGATAATAACTAAATTCATAAGAATTACCAAAATATGACTATAATGACAAGGAGGACAGTGATATGACAACAATAATGAGAATAATCACAACATGACAATGGAATTTAAAAAAAAGAAAATGTTAATGGTCATTAATACGATTATGTACCTAAGCAGAATATGTTTTACCACTAAAATCAATACAAATATCTGTATCACATTTAGCATGAGAAGTAATGAAGAGACTTTGTAGCATTCACTGAAACTTCTCTTGATTTTTTTATGTCTGATATATAATAATCGATTAATTTACCCTTTTTTCATAACCGACCTTTACCGTGACCCATGGAAACACCTCGAGCCACGGTCCCGCTCGGACGCTGCCTCCTCCGGGGGACACCACTACAGGACTCCGCCGGACCTACCCGCTGCCTGGGTCCACTTCTGCACAAGCCGGCCACTTAGTATCTTCAACATCCGTCCACGCTACCATTAACCTACTATCTCTAATAAAAGTGATGAACCAGACCGTCTTGTTCCATACACCGTTTCCATGGGGGACACCAATACTCTGACAAGGGACGGGATGTCTTCAACACGACCCTGACACACTGGTGGCAGCGGTGGGATGTCGCTTCTGTCAAGCTTGCGACAAGAACTCTGAGCCTGACGACCTCTCACTCTCTCTCTCTCTCTCTCTCTCTTCCTCCTCCTCCTCTTCTCTCTCTCTCTCTTTTGCTCTCTCTCTCTCTCTCTCTCTCTTCCTCCTCCTCCTCTTCTCTCTCTCTCTCTCTTTTGCTCTCTCTCTCTCTCTCTCTCTCTCTCTCTCTCTCTTCCTCTTCCTCCTCCTCCTCTTCTATCTCTCTCTCTTTTGCTCTCTCTCTCTCTCTCTCTCTCTCTCTCTCTCCTCCTCCTCCTCCTCCTCCTCCTCCTCCTCCTCTTCCTCCTCTTTTCTCTCTCTTTCTCTCTCTCTCTCTCTCTCTCTCTCTCTCTCTCTCTCTCTCCTTCTTTTACATAAATTGCCACACAATGAAGGAGTGAGTATGAGGGGAATAAGGAGAAGGAAACATGGAAATGGAAAGAAGAAGGTAAAAAGGAAAGAGAAAGAAGGAAAAGGAAAGGGGGGTAAAAAGGTAAAGAGAAAGGAGGAGATAAATGAAGGAGGTGAGAAGAAGAGGAGAGAAAGGAGAGGGGAAGGAGAAGGAAAGAGAGAAAAGGAAAGGAGAGGAAATGTAGAATATAGAAAAACGTAGAGCAAAAATTAGAAGGTTGATAGTAGAATGGGAAAGGGAGAGGGATGGAAGAGATAACAAGGATGAATCGACAAAGGGAAGAACAAGAGAGGAAATAAACAAAGCGAAACGAAGGACTTTTCGCTTATGGGACTTTTGAATCCCTTCTCTTTGTCTCCCTCTTCCTCTCGCTCTCCTCGTCTCCTTTTTTATATCTTTCTTTATCTCCCTACTCTCTTTTTCTCTTTGTGTCCCTCCTTCTCTCTCTCTCTTCGTCTACTTCTTTTTTTCTCTCTTTCTTTATCTCCCTTCTTCTCTCTTTCTTTTTATCTCCCTTCTCTCTTTTTCTCTTCGTCTCTATCCTTTCTTTCTCTTTCTCTTTATCTCCCCTCTCTCTTTTTCCCTCTTCGTCTCCCTTTTCTCTCTTTCTCTTCGTCTCATTCCTCTCTCTCTCTTCGTCTCCCTTCTTTTTCCTCTCTCTTTTTAACTCCCTTCTCTCTCTTTCTCTCTTCGTCTCCCTCGTGTTTTCCTCTCTCTTTATCTCCCTTCTCTTTTTTTTCTTTGTCTCCCTCCTTCTTTCTCTCTCTCTCTTCGGCTCCCTCCTATTTTCTTTCTCTTTATCTTCCTTCTCTCTTTTTCTCTTTGTCTCCCTCTCACTTCGTCTCCCTCATTTTTTCCTCTCTCTTTATCTGCCTTCTCTCTTTTTCTCTTTGTCTCCCTCCTTCTTTCTCTCGCTCTCTTCGGCTCCCTCCTATTTTCTTTCTCTTTATCTTCTTTCTCTGTTTTTCTCTTTGTCTCCCTCTCACTTCGTCTCCCTCATTTTTTCCTCTCTCTTTATCTGCCTTCTCTCTTTTTCTCTTTGTCTCCCTCCTTCTTTCTCTCGCTCTCTTCGGCTCCCTCCTATTTTCTTTCTCTTTATCTTCCTTCTCTCTTTTTCTCTTTGTCTCCCTCTCACTTCGTCTCCCTCATTTTTTCCTCTCTCTTTATCTGCCTTCTCTC
>NC_061854.1:33037158-33049658 GCF_019202785.1 Penaeus chinensis
GAGAGAGAGAGAGAGAGAGAGAGGAGAGGAGGGAGGGAGAGAGGGAGGGAGGGAGAGAGAGAGAGAGAGAGAGATGGAAAGAGAGAGAGAGTTGGAAAAGACAGAGTGAGTGATGGAAAAGAGAGAGAGAGAGATGAGAGATGGAAAGAGAGGAGAGAGAAGAGAGAGAGATGGAAAGAGATGAGAGAGAGAGAGAGAGAGATGGTAAGTGGAGAAGAGAGTGGATTAAGAGAGAGAGAGATGGAAAGAGAGAGAAGAGATGGAAAGAGAGAGTGAGAATGGAAAGACGAGAGAGATGGAAAGAGAGGAGCAGAGCTATGGAAAGAGAGAGAGAGAGAGATGGAAAGAGAGAGAGAGAGAGGAGAGAGAGAAGAGAGGAGAGACGAGGAGAGAGAGAGAGAGAGAGAGAGAGAGAGTGACGAGACCGCAGAGAGGAGAGGAGAGAGGAGAGAGATTGAATACAAAACATTTATTGTGCATTTGCATAATTCTATGGAAAATCAACATCCAACACCCTGAACATTTTTTGAAAAAAAAAAAAAAAAAAAAAAAAAAAAAAAAAAAAAAAAAAAAAGTTATAATGCCTACTCTCCCAAATAATTTCTACCATTCAAATGTGCTTACTACTGGTCATCAGTTTGAACCCTCAAACTGCTAATACCCTATAGATTTAAATTCCTCTATTATATCCCTGATCACTGAAAATATTTCTATACAGAATCTATAAAAATATAATCCAACTTAAGAATTTTAAAACATACTGTTCAATATCTCATGGAGGGAAGCTAAATAACATGAACTTTTTCTAGTTATCCCTGTTAAGTCGAAATACAGAAATTACCAAAACGTCCCAGAAAAATCAACAGGGAATCCACAAGACCTGTATATGCAAATGAAACAAAAATAAAATACAAATTTACACATAAAAATATGAAAAAAGGTGTATTAGTAAAATAACAAAACACTTCAGTGGAAAAAAAACAAGGTACTTACTTTCAATTATGTCTTCCAATGGCCCCCTTCTATCTCCTTAAACCTGTAAAGAGAAGAACATGAATTTCATAGCTTATTTTGTGGTTCTAAACTGCAGCACCAAAAAGGAAAAATATCTAATGAAAACCAGTACCTATAAAACACATCCAAGTTTAAACACAATTGCCATGTGTTTTATTAGTACAGGCTTGACAATGATTAACCAAAACAGTTATCTTTTCTCATATCTATTGGAATATTTTGTAAAATTTTACCCTGCAACTCCCCTGGTATGCTTACTGCCCTCTTGAGCTATTGACATATCATCAGCATGGACTTAATTTACTGTAGGCCAAAATGGACAGTACACATCAGAAACAGTCTATCAGAGGTTGGGTCTTCTGCACAGGTATTGGATGAGGTGTGAGAGAGCATGTCACATCTCAGAGTGCTTTCACCCACCCCATTCCTATAGCTTTTGTGATATGATGCATGAATGTTGAAAATAAATTACATTAAGATGCATCTGTAGTCATATTACATGTTCTAGCAATGAATTTCTATAGTTACTTAGTAACATTCCCCTTTTTGTGATTTTATGTGGAAATACCTGTAGGCAGTAGGAGTTTTCTATATAAGGGACAAAATAAAAGAAGAAATATTTATCATTTTATTCTTCAAAAAATACCAAGAAAAAACAAGGCATATACAATAATCACAACTCCTACTTCTCCATACTTCTCCTACTCATTTCTCTGATTATGAAAGTGTTTGAAGCACTTCAGGGGACACAGGCATGCTACAGCACTCACACATAATGTGTGTCACCCTCTGCCGTTGCACAGACCAATAAAAATGAAAGCTCCTATTACCAGGTGTGGCAATTCCTTCTTCTTCCAATTCTTCACTACTGCATGAGAAATCAGATTAGGACCATCTGAACCTCAAACTATGTCATCATGCTCCTGAAAGGTTTGTAGACCACATAGGCAGTGATGACACACTGACTGAGCTAGTCACTAAGATCTGCATAATTCATGTCCATACTGTAATCACCGCTACACTGAGTTTGACCCAAATAACTCCTTATCAGTTGGCTGATAGGGTGACAACCTCACAGGTGGAATGGGACTGAAAGTAATGGAATAGGAGTAGCAGTACCATCATCAAGTGAAGATCATAGCCTTTTCCAAATACGTTCAAGACAGCCTTCATACTAGCAGGAAGATTGCCATGGTCCTGACCCATATATATCCAGAAGGCATGGGATATCCACTGGAACACAGATTGTACATCCTGTCACACCAAAGGGTTGTAATCCTCTTAGGAAGGACATACACCATCAAGAGCTAGCAAGACAGTGTATCAATGATGGCCGAAGCTTCCACAACCAGTCGTTGTTGGCATGAACACCATTGTTGTCAGAAAAGTCGAAGTATATTTACTGGGCTTCAATCTCACCATCATCAAGGCAAATACATGGAAACCCAACAGTGGATTGCAAGACCAATAATGTGAGATGTGAGACAGTCATACTGGTTTGTGAACCTGAAATCAGGAAGAAAAAATACTGTAAAATTCTGCAGACAAAGAGTTTACATACTGACAAACAAACACAAAGAGATGTGGTCACTTACTAGTTGGTTTCCTCTGCAATGAGCTGTATTAATTCCAGGGTCATGTCAAGTCCTGGTTTGGCTGTGACCATGAAACTATGAGTGGTTCTTCCACTTCTAAAAGAACCCCTAAGTCCCGTGCGCATTTTGCTTTAATCACTGCAGGTCAACCTGTGGCAATGGTGTCAGTATCAGTGGTACTTTCCTTGTAAAAGATATGACCACAATATCACAAACAAATATAGAAAAACACAGATGTAAAAGATTTCTCAATAAGGGAACACCCTTGGGAGTCATTCACTCAATAAATAACATTCCTGCACCCAATGAATGAGAAAGGAAGGGGACAAGCACAAGCAAGACAAGCATAGTATTATAAACAATCTCACACACACACACACACACACACACACACACACACACACACACACACACACACACACACACACACACACACACACACACACACACACACACACACACACAAAAAAAAAAACATTAAAGGAACCAACTGAACCAGAACGGGGAGGGACTTAGAAAACACACATAGTTCAATATTACAAAAGAACACAAAGTCTAGATATACACTTACCAAAAAGGGAGGCAGACTTTTAAAAAATGAAAGTATGGTAACCCCCAAATGGTGACAAAAACCTCAGACATCAGAGGCAGGGGGTCATTCACGTCACAGTCCTCTACATCGCTAATCAAACACAGGGCAGGAGTATAAGAGGAGAAGCATATGTGTTTTGTGTATAGTTGGGGAAACCTTTTTTTAGAGTGATTTATGCCAGGTTGTGCAGGCCTGATTGACCAATCAAGTCACACCTCTTTACTGAAAAGTGCAGAAACATTTCTACGGACAAAATGGAAAGCAGACTCTGTTTGACCAGCACACATATCAACACATGGGGGAACTCCAAAACAATATTTCATATATTTAATAAATAAGGAATACATTTCAATCATTTAGTCAGTATCAGAACTTACTATTTCATTTATATTCCATCTTTTTATAAAATAATATGCATATATGTGAATTAACAGAAAAGAGATTAAAATGCACATTCATACATACATCAACCATAGTTCCAGAAAAAACAGGAAAATTCTATAACATGACATGATGTTACCTGACGAGCAGTTTAACAGGATTTATTGAACTGATTATGACATTCTTTGAACCACTATTGTTGTGTATCTGCAGTCATTATCTAGAATAGGACTGCATCAAGCAACATCACTGTTCTTTGCAATTTAGCAAAGGTCAACAAGTCTTGCCATATATATTCAGGAGAACTGAGATTTGACAATAGATTGTCAGGAAGATCTGATAGCTTAACTGGTGTGCAAACTTTGTGGCCACAAACTGGTTGTTCTTATTACAACCTAAGTATATTCTGAGTTTGATTACCAATTATGGCCTACCTTACCTTGCAGAGATTATTTCTTAAACCTTATTGAATTATTCTATACCTAATTGTATTACTTTATTTATTTTTTTCTGTTTGCACAGCCCTATTCTAGACAATTACCAAGGTAGCTCTTTATATAAAAAGGTAATTCTTTACACTATGGATTCACTCTCCAAACCCACATCACAAAATCAATTCAACAATCTAAGTTGCTGTCCCCTTTGGGCACTGACTGAGGCATGGGGCTATAGGGGGCTCTGCCTCTCAACACCCCCTGGGAAACATTGTCTTCACCTCAGTATGCACATGCACAGATAAAGCTGAAACACAGGAACACCGAGTGGACTATGGCTGTAAGCAGTGCTTTCCACAATTTTCTCCTTACCTTAGTGTGTCTATACCGAAAAGATTAACCAATAACAAAAAGGACACTATGACACTTTTCATCAATGGGATTCCATGCACAAATTGGAAATGTAAAAAATATTTGATAAAGAAATATGATATATGCAGCAGCTCTTTTGAACTTCATCTTTCACTGATGAACAATTGCCTAGTGTATTTTTATAGAGAGGTGCACACTTATTAAGGAATGAGGTATATATACAATAATAATATATTCCTGTATATTCATCCACGGAAGATAATCAAGAAAAATTACTGATAAATCAACAGGCCAGTTCAACGCTCTCTCCTGCCATGAATACATGGAGGATTCTTTGTTTTCCCTGGGCAGGGGTTAGAGGGTAGCAGCCCCCTGCATTAGACAACATAGTGACAGATTTGGTACTATGATTACAACTCAGTATGAGAATTCCACACTGTGCACATATGACGAACTCCAATAGAGATCACATAATGATACTGTAAAAGAAGCCACAGCCACTGATTAAAGCATTGGCATAAATCTTCAACGAATGCCTAGCAAAAATTCGAGACTGGATGAAAAGGAGATTTGAGGTTGTAATACAAAAGCCATTATTCTAATCACCTCAAGTTGTCTTGTATATGAAAGTCATATCATCATAAACAAAAGAAAATGTCCAATCTAATAATATATATCACCTTGTTGCAGACCTACCACCTGCTGTACTGTGCCGATCAACATGTCATGATTTCCATTGTGATTCGTAATAAAATAACTAATTTTAACTAAGAATATCCATCATATGACAGTAATATTTTGTATAACACACCCATAAACCAAATAAATAACGGGTTCACATATAAGATCATTACTAAAATATGGGCCACGTTGTGTGAGAATCCCTTTCATTTTCAACATAAAATTAATTGCACGAAAAAATTCATATACTGCAAAAGTTATCCCTAAAATCGAAAGAAATAATGACTACGATAATCAACCTCGTAATCAGGAAAAAAAACTTCTCAAGACAGCAATTATGAAGGCAAAAGCACAATGCTTTCATTAGCTCTATACATCTTCGTTTACATTTCTCTTCCTCTTTCATAATTATGCAAAGGGAATCATCCATAAATGTACCAGTAATAAGGTGTCTCTACCCTTATAAAATAAATAAGTCACTTTTATATCACCTTAATGCCTTGCTTTCAGTCTTCCAGAGATAAATCCTTAATGAAGAACCGTAACGCCTGTGCGCATTCGTCTTGAACGTCGGCTGAACATGTAAACAACAAACAAGTGAAGACTGGGATGCGCATAGACTCTTGATTACTAATATAAAGATTCATTAATTATCGCATCTTAGTACTGTTATTTTCTATTTTACGTTTACTGTCATTTATCGTTTATTATTTACCTAGTGAAGACCGATATACTCATGACCTCTTGATTACTAATATAAAGTTTCATTAATTATTACTACTTTGTATTGTTATTATATATTACGCTTACTGTTATTTATCATTTATCTTTATCCCTATCAGAAAATAACATTATTTTTTCAACATTAAAAAAATCATTCATGATAATGATGATAATGATGGTGATAAGGGTGATGATAATGATAAGGATGATGATAATGATGATGATGATGATGATGATGATGATGATGACGGTGCCGATAGTGGTGGTTATGAATAAGTTCTCGATGTCACTCTGGAGACCTCCTCTATGATCCTTTTTTTTTTTTTTTTTGTATTTTCTCGTAAACAAATTTGTCTACTCATTAGTTATAGGCTTCGCAAAATTTTGAATATAGTATCTAAATTTTATCTTCGTCCAGGATTGTTTCCTGGACAAAGAAATCTTTGCGGCTTCTAGAGCTACCTGTCTTGTAATTGTTTTTCCCTTTCTTTCCTTACATACAATGAGCTTTTCCTGTAGCAGGCAGTATTTTAGTTTAATTACTACATGGTCTATTTTTCCTTGAAGAGAACAGTTCTTCAAATCCCTTTTTATAATCTGTATGCTTTGTGAATATTAGGTTCAAGCATAGACGGTCTACCTAGCCCTTCTACCCTGATATGATTTGTTATGTTTTGGAAAAGGTAGAATTCATTTTTGACTTCTAATAATTTTGACTTCTAATACATTCCACGAATCTGGTTGTGCTCTCTGCTCTGGTTGGTGTTTTTTAGCGTTTTTTGTTTGTTATTCCTTGTGACAACACTGGTGTATGAAGTGGCATATACACTGCGATGTTTACCCCGATTATTTCATCCTTAATTGCCTTTAATTCCACTATGAGGTTGTGTGTGTGTGTGTGTGTGTGTGTATGCGTGTGTGTGTGTGTGTGTGTGTGTGTGTGTGTGTGTGTGTGTGTGTGTGTGTGTGTGTGTGTGTGTGTGTGTGCGTGCGCGCGCGCATTTGTGTGTGATTTGAAACTCTGAAGCTTACGTGTTTCCACTAACGCAACAGTATCCCTAACATTCCTGCACTAGTCGACAGGATGAAAGCCTTGTAAGAAATAGTGCCTGGAATTGACGGCATCATGCCTATTCGTCTCTTTAACTACTCGTTGGAGAAAACCCCACCTTTATTCAGAGTTTCGTTAAAATGACTGGCAAGAGGAAGGCCAATTTTCTGCTTCACTGTGATAATAAAAAGGTTAAAGAAATCATGGATACACTGTTTAAATTTAAGTGCTTAACTTTAGGGTCATATATTGAAGGGCTGGACGGAATCGTGGTCATTATAACACGTAACAATTGGTACGTGGATCTTCACAAGACAGGAGAGCATGAATCAGTAGCCACTTTGATTTCACAAAATTCTCCACGGCTCCACAGCCTCTGGAGCTAGGCTACCACAAGTAGCTACGACCAGCAGACACTAGATTCTATGGCTCCCAAAACTGTCAGTGCAGGACACATGACTCCTTTGCCTCAGAATCCCACAGGAATCATGCCTCTCAAACAGCCCTGGTACCTGTCATTGTTCAGCAAGTTAAGACCAAATCTACTAGCCTCATCCATTCTGTTCAGCGCAAGTCCAATATGACATATTGACAACGCAGGCTACCTCGTCTCAGCAATGAAAAGTCAGTGATAACACCAGTTCCGAAAAAGGAACATAAATACAAAAGACATGTCGACCAGGTACAATCAACAGAAATTAAAGTTCGTGATGGCAATGCTACAAATGATTATCGCCGTGATAACACTGTGGTGCTAGATAGAACAAAAAAGAATACCTCAAGGAAAGAAGAAAAAAACAACAACAACAACAACAACAACTTAGTAACGCTTATGTATGCAACATAAATTTTGTCTTCATCCTACGGTGAAGTAACATGTAACAAGATTTTGAATTTATGATTTTACTAGTTACCCCTTAAGCAGGATAAATTTCTGTCGCGGCCAGCGCATTTCGTTTTCTATAATTTACGATCTAAATCCGTACATAACTGATTGGATTATACACGTTGTAATGCTGCATAGTGTCTAATATTGCATTGTCTTCCACGTCACGTTTGTTTTTAGTACTTATAGTAAAACCCCTTCCGATCCCATACAAAAGAAGAAAGGTATATATATTTATCCCGAAATATCGAAGCCAGACGCGGCACGAAAGGTATACACAATATTTTAAATATATATTATAACATCTTTAGATTAGACTAGTGATAAGTAGCCTTTTACAGGTATGATTACAATTCTTTATTGTCACAAAAGAAGAAAGGCATTAGTGAAATCAAAGTTACAGCATATGGTACTTCCTTCCTTTATTTCTTATAATTTATTTACCTTATTTTAAAGACTAATTTATCTCAAATCATAGATTCTCAAGGTAGAATCATATTTGTGTATGTCTACATGACTCATCTTCTATAGAGGATTCAGAAATCATTTTGAATCACAAATCGAGATACATTAACAAAACATAATATCGTAGTGGCGGCTCCAGAATTTTCCTACTGGAATTTCGTTGACGATGGTTAAGAGCAACTGACTACACACCCCAGTAGGGCCAAGACTGATAGAATGGTGTTGTGTACATAGCAAATATACAGAATAGGAAAATGGATACCTATTATGAAGTTACTTCCAAAGACCAGATGGAATTTCGGAAGGGCACATTAGGGGGGGGTGGGGGGGATTCGTAATCGACACTGACAAAATACTTGATAGAATCCCACATACATATGAAAATCATACTTAAAAGGCCAAAATATGCAGTACTAGAAGGCATAGATACCTTCACATCCCCCGTTAGTCACAAAAAATTGACGATTTTTGGGAGCAGATCAGCTCATAGATTTCCTTGGTTAGCAACAAAAATGCTGGACTAAAATAACATAACCAATGAACTCTGGCAGATCAAGTACACAGACCTGCAGTACCCTAACAAAGATTAAGACCCTTTACGTTAAACAGTCCCATGCAACAGGGGTCATATATTCGAGTGGGAAACACAAATAACGACTGCCCAGAAACAGAGCAAGAACTTATTTGAAGAATTAGTCTACCCACAAATGCCCGTACCACTTCAACAGCAGAGTATAAAGTGGCTAGCCATGACCATGACAGACATCATCAAGAAGACAGCAACAAAGCAACAACAACAAAACATTTCAGGCATTCTCTATATACACACCTACATTCTATACCTCTTAAAACAATAAAATGCAGGCCAGTCTCCTTCCTTTGGCACCTCCTCGAATTTTTAGAATTATCATCATACAAATCTTACCCATATAGTAATAATTTGCCCCATTCGAGCAACCTGATTCTGACGATAATGTGGCACCCAGAACAAGTTCATGCCTTAAAATTCAACATGGAAGCACGCCAGACTTAGATAAAATATTTCAGAGTTTGGATTAAGATCTCAAGAAAACTTGAAGGCTCATCATTGTTGGCCCCAAAACTTTTACATATTTACATCCAGTTATATTACTGGAATAACCTCTGTAGCTTTGCGGAATGAATGCCAAAAAATTCTTCACGAGGACGGAATTAATTCATGACCAACAAAAACCCATAGCAAGTCGGGCCATTTCTTCTGTCTTGCTGGCCTAACAGTCCAAAGTCATGAACTACGCTGCTAATATGCAAATCTGTGTGTAACTAATGTTATAAATTGGTCTCTGAGTATCTCGGAAACGGGCACCTTGTCTCAAGTACTGTAATAACCTGCTGAATATTGCAGTTCGGCCGATTCTTCTCAGCAGGTCCTAGAGAATGGTCCCAGACTGCTAGACAGCAATTAGAACAGTGTGCAGTCTACAAACCATGGGTTCGCCAGCAGACCAGCAGTTTATTGGGATGCCTCAAGTACCAGTTGCCTTGAGAATTGGATCCCTTACTTCTGTCAAGATAAAAGGTTACGGTTAGGCGATGAAAGTATTACCCACGTACAAGCTAACAATTGGTGATTTAACCTGAAATAACTTTTCATAATGCTCTCTCCCATCCCATCCGAATTTGAGATGATCTGATCTTCAGCTGAGCAAACTGCAGACACCTGAGAGAGAGAGACTTTACAATTAACGTTCTCAAGCTTTTTTAGGCAAAACGAAGGTCACTTGGTTAATGAATAGCTTTTGACCTCATCGCCAAGATTGCTATTATGGTGTCCCTTGTCCCTCTCAGCAATCTCCACTTACTGTGGATCTAGGGAACACTGTAAATCTTTACCTTACCTTCGGCCAGTCATGTAGTGCACCTTGCATCTGTGGCCCCAGTCATCTCTTCCAAGATAATGTTCATGTCTCATTAAAAGACTCCTGAGCTGCATCGCGCATTTCGTGTCTGAAGGTGTATCCCACATTGCTACTGGCTCTACTAAGTTGTGGGCATTCCGAATCAGTTATAGATACACACAACTCTGCCAGTCGAAGTGAAATGCCCTGGGATAATCACAGATTTAAAATTGGATCTAGAGGGAAGCCACGAAAAGGTAAATGGCAGTTAAGGAAAAGGCAACATGATAGAAAACATGTAAATCACCATACAATGATATGTGGCACACCTCTTCTTCCAAAAGGGAGTAATGAAACAAAAATAGGGAAAGTGGCAGCGTGTTAAGCTAATTTAACACTTTCACAATAAACTGAAATATAAGTTCTCAATGAAACAACAATTAATTAAAGATTTTAACGTAATATAATTGATGTCTTATCTCCAAAAGCAAACCACAAAGGTGGATGCGCATAGCCGCATCCACCCATCGCTTCCACCTACGAGTGTCCCTCATGGCAAGCCGCCAGGCAGGGCCCTAGCCCACTCTAGGTCCTCACGACAGGTTTGATCGATCTGCCCAAGCCACAACTTCCTCGGTCGTCCTACAGGCCTCTTCCACCCAGGGCTGTCTCGAACAGAGACAACCTGGTAGGCTGGGTCATCCTGTGGGAATCGAGCCAAGTGGCCGAATAACCTGAGTTGGCGATCGCGGATTGTGCAGGTAACAGGTTCTGTAGCAGTCTCACGGTGCAACCGTTGGTTGGACACATGGTCCTGCCAACTGTACTCCAAATATCTTGTCGAGAGATTTCATGACTCCTGCTGTTAGGCCAATTCGTCTACTGACATCCTCTTCTGACAGCCCGGAGTCATGAACTGCAATACCGAGGTTTATAAAACTCTCTGTGACCTCGATGTTTTCACCGCAAGCACGTACCGACTGCACAGGGTCTCCTAGTAGGCCCCAAAATTCTGGATCTTGGTCTTGATCCAGGAGACCTCTAGCCCCAGGAGCTTCGCTTCATTGCTAAATGCATCAAGAGCCGCCACTAGGGTTTCTAGAGATTCAGATAGAATACAACATCAACAACAAAGTCAAGGTCTGTAACCTTGATATTACCCAGAGTTGCTCCACAGATACTTTAGACAGTAGCTCTACCCAGTATCCAGTCCATTCGAGTGTTGAAAAGTGTTGGTGCAAGAACACAGCCTTGCCTCACACCTGAATTAACAGTGAAGAAGCTCGACAGGCCCCCACCACACTTTACAGCACTTTCAGTACTTGTATACAGGTTTGCTATTAATCCAATAATCCTTGCTGGAATTCTTCTTAGTCTCAGGATTTCCCAGAGTGATTCGCGATGCACGGTATCAAACGCCCTCTTGAGGTCGATGTAAGCTGCGAGCAGCCGACGTCCGAACTCACGAGGGCGCTCTACAATGACTCGAAGCACCAGGATACGTTCTATTGTGGACTTACTAGGAGTGAATCTAGATTGTTCTGGCCTCTGGTGCCTCAACAGGTGGTCACTAATACGTCTCAGTAGGGTGTGCGCGAGTGCCTTACCTGGTATACCGAGTAGTATAATGCCTCAGTGATAGCTACAGTCCCACCGGTCCCCTTTCCCCTTCCAGTGTATCTAATAGTGTATCTAATTTCCGGAAATTAACAAACTGTAAACTCATCCCGGACTCTGGGACGCTCTGATTCGTCTCTTTATTATTAGTCATGCAGATTGTTATTTTGCTTTATACCAAATTATATATAAAAGAGAGACATATTCGCAGTATTCTAGTGAAATGCCAGTTGCCTTGGGTGGAATATAGCTCGACAGCAGGAGTTGCTACTAAACATTAGAGGAGGGTTCATTTCCTTAACCAAATAACACAAAAAAGTAAAGGGACAAGATATACATGGCCTTGTTTTCGTATATTCAAGGGGATACAGCAATAAACAATCAGAACAAATCATCATTGAATTCACATTAAATAAGTAAAAAAGATATGTAACTTGTAAAAAGCAAGTAGCAAAACGAAGGTTCAGTTTCAAGGCAGATTCTACCTTTCCTGGCTGAAGATTAAGTTCCAATATATAAACGTGTTAAAACTGCTGATAATTTAAGTGACTTATGTTTCTTTTAATGCTAGATTGATAAAGACGACGTATGCCCACACTTAGGACGGCTACTTAAATTGACATTATCAAAAGCGATAGGTCTTTATTCTTAATATCTCATCTCAAACATCAAGATTATGAAAATATGGAGTAAGTCTCTCCCTCCCCCTCCCACCTCTCTCTCGGGAAGTGTGTTCTAAATACCTTCGGACTCTCTCGCTTAAGCCAGGAGGATCTTGAGCAGTTGTTCAAACAGATGAATGGTGCTTTTCT
>NC_061854.1:33057158-33079658 GCF_019202785.1 Penaeus chinensis
ATTTATTATATATATATATGTATATATATATATATATATATATATATATATATATATATATATATATATATATATATATATATATATATATATGCATGATGAAGAAGAAAACAAGGTTATGATCTGACACAGGTATTTTCTTTACCTAGATAATTGATTGTGTATGCAAGACATTATAGACTATTGTAATTAGAAAAATAAAAGATATGTTTATGAAAGTGGTAGGCTTTGGTAAAAGTCTGCATTTACGAGATATGTAGAGCTAATCAGTTGAAGGAGAATAAACATATCTTATGACCTGGATGGAGGTTCATAGTAAGAAACTTTCTATATTACGTATAGATTTTTACAATTTCCTTTACCTCTTTACAGAGACGCTATTGAAAAGAAGTATGATGTAAGAAGGTCGACCCAAAAGATGCTACGTACAGTCCTCCTCCTCACCCAGTCCCTCAAACCACTGCCCAGCAAAGTCTTTCTCACCATGCAGCTACACTACTATGATGATGGTAAATTATAAGAGAGAGAGAGACAGACTTTGACTGTTGTGTATGATTTATTTATAATAGTTTCACCAATTGCTAATCTTCCTTTTATATTACAAAGAAAAACAAGCTTTGTGTGTATCATTTTATTATCTTTGTGTACCTGTTGTTTCCCTCATTGGTATGCCTCTGCCTTTGTAGACCCCCATATTTTACCTCCTCAGTTACACCCCCTGAGTATGAACCAGTGGGATTTAAGCCTGCAACACCCCCAGACAGCCACAGCCTTGGTGACCCAGTTACAATAAAGGTAAGAGCTAGTATTAGAGTTATCTCAGGCATTATCTTAAATTTTTCTCTCAGTAGGTGGATCAACTGAACTGTATTATTCCAAATTCACATGATCTTACACAGTTGAAGTCAAGATTTTACTTGATGATGATAGTGATCACCTACTTTGGTGATGGTGATTCAGACATATATCAAATTTGTGAAATAATTAAATAATGGTTAGAGTCTATTAAGCTCTGCATGCAGTTAAGGGTATAAAAGAAGGAGCTGTTTTGAAGGTATGATCTGCACACATTGCCTAAGACCCAGATCATATACAGATATATTAACACTAGTGTTACTAAGCATTAATCCACTAATTCAAATAAACAAAAGCTTTTGAAGATATCTTTTTATTCTTTACAGGTCGGGGATGTCTGTACACCTTTCCATACCGTCAAGCTTCGGGTAACTGTGAACAAGGCTGTTTATTCAGATGATAAAGAGGAAAATGTAAGTAAATAGAGGGCTATTTTATAAAATGTGTCTCTCTTAATTCCTCCTTTTTTTCCCTTATCTTCCTCCCACTCTCTTGGTTCTCTCTCCCAATTTCTAGACTTGACTCTTAATTAATAGATATTCCACTGTATATCTCAAGATGAGTTTGTTCCTTTATACATTTATAGAAACCAAATATCCCTGAGAAACCATGAAGGTATAATAGATTAACTAGACCTCAGTTTTAAGTAAAGTATAACTTTTCCCCTCAATATTATTACAGGAACAGCAAAACATGGCAATAACTGAAGACAAGGAGAATCCCCAGGCAGGGAATGAGCAGGCAGAATCATCTGGGCTAGAGAATCCAGAGAATCCTCTGCCCTCTAGTGACTCTGTTATCATTCGGTGCCATAAGCGCTCCAAAAAGCACTTTGCTGACCTTGTTCCACAGTGTTAGTGCATATATGTGTTATTTACAGTAGTTAGTTACAGTTGTGTTGCATTGTTTTAGGGTAACTCATTATTGATTTTATTGTTCTATTATTGATGCTTAGAACCTTCAGATGGCATAGAAATTACACATATTAATTAATGTCTTATACATATACTTTTGCATCATCTTGACTTGTTCCAGTTAGAAAGAAATAATATATAGATATACAACATATAAAAATGTGCAGTATGTTACATTTCATTTTATTTGTTTAATGTAATCTGTGTTTTTCATAGGATATGAAAATATCTTTCAATAAAACACATTTCATGAAATACCATTTGGCAAAGTTCCACAAATAATCAAGTGTCCTAGTCGGTTGGCCACTTTTGATTGTAAATTTTGAGGGATTCTGAAAAATAATTTCACTCCATAGAGAGCACAGATTCAAATTGCTAAGGCAACTTTGAACAGAATTCCATTTTGCGATGTGTTATTAAAAATATTTCTTTTGGGGAATGATCATAACCTGTCGTACTTGCTCAAAATTAATTCAGTTAGATTCACTCATTCGGGGTAGGATCACTTCTCAGTAAACAAAAGAAGAGGCTCTAGAATTACTTCAGGGAAGGAGAAACAAACACGATGATTGATTATGAAGTGATCCAAGGTTTGTGTAGTCTTCATGGAATATTATAACAGCAAGAATGGGTATTAATTAGTTTAAGGCAATTTGAAATTTTATATAAAGATATACTTTTTAAAGATTGTATATGGTATTCACCTAACAGATTTATTGTCAGTTTCATCAGCTGAGTCTTGTTTCCAACTCAAGAAATTATCAGCCTACAAGCAAACTTTGTGAAATGAGATTAATATATATAATAAGCACTTTTGTTCTGTTTTCTTTAATACAGCAGGTCAAAAACCACAGGAATCACTTCCCCCCAAGAATGACTCAGCATCAAGCATGTACTTTGGCCAAGACAAGCACGATTCCACTGGTGCTAATCCCCAGCTAAGGTCAGAAAGCAACCCCCAGGATGACTGTGTGCCAAGCATCACTCCTGTGTCCAAGTCCTGTTCAGTGGCACAGGTTGTTTCTATTGGGAGTGGTGAGGAAGTGCAGATTGTCCCTGAGGTTGAACCAAAGGAGGACCAGGACAGGTGTACCAGTATTCGTAGGAGTCGCCGCTTGCTCTCCCTCCCATCTGCTGTTACCCCTCCTGCATCAGGCTAGTTGATGTAACTCATTTTATGTGCACATATCTACCCGTGTTTGTGTGTGTGCTTTCTAGTTGGTTAGTGTTCAGGTCATTGGCTTTGCATGGTACTTGTCACTTTTTTATTAGGACTAGTCACCATTTGTGTACATTCATCAGTGCAAACTGTAGCAGTTGAAAATACGTTTTCACCAGTTACATTTCCTGTCTGTAGAATGTGTTTACTCAACACAGACAACATATGGGTTTGGAGTCACTGTTAGCACATCAGTTAGGACACCTGTTGGTACTTTTGCATTATATTTTACATTACTTTTTTCGTGTGCAACTTGTTTCCTCACTAACCACAAAGCTTATCCCAACAGCCAGTGGTCTGAGTGACACATCATCCATGAAAGATGATGAAGAGCCTGTGAGATGTGAATGTGGGGTGCACCATGATGATGGCCTCATGATACTGTGTGATATCTGCAAAACATGGCAGCATGCAGTGAGTTCTTCATCCTCTTTTCTGTTGCCGTCTTTTTGACATGTCATCATAGTGTCCTGTGTTTTGCCATGCCTGACCTTGGAGTGATAACTTTATTAAATTTTGTTTCTAAATAATCTTCCTATGGCAGCTGTGCTTCAAATTGTCAAAGAAGGATGAGGTTCCTGAGCGGCACGTGTGTCTGCAGTGCTCTGTCACCTCAGGCTTGCCTTGTACTGATTCCTCCTTCAGGGACATGACCAAGGTAACACATTAGTTACATAGGCAAATTTTGAGCTGTTATCAGGGATTCAAATTGTGAGCATCTGTGTGTTTGTTTAAGAAATGATTGGATTCGCAAACCCAAATTTCTTTAATTTTATCAGGATACACAAGACACCAAGAAATATTTACTGTTTCACCCATTTTACTTGTAGAACTTGACATTGGATGATTAGACAAAACCGTATTTCACATTTTAATTTTGTTAGTCAACTTTACCCATTGAAATACTTACAGGAAGAGGTCCAGCGGATTTGCCTTCTCCGCCGTGCTTTAGAATTCCTAAGGGGCTACTATGCCCGGGTGACAGTCCCTAAATTAGGCCAACGCCTTGGAGTGGACATTTCACAAGCCCAGAAGCTCATGGGACACTTAGAGGCCATGATGATCTTTAGGGATGGAGGGAAAAGGAGGTCAGTATCCATTCTTCTGTTTCATTTTCTTGTGTCTCATGTGAGGTTGATAGAAGAAAGCCAGTAAGATACAATCATTTTTATGTCTCTTTTCTTACATTTATCTCCCCATGTACGGCAGTCGTGTATGGATTTTGATGTAGTGTTTTTCTCCCAATACATTTATTCATTTGTTGCACATAAAGTAGTTGTTTTATTTCTATGTAAGCAATGGCAAAATATAGCAAAAAAGATAAGGATACACACACACATATATATATATATATATATATATATATATATATATATATGTATGTATATATATTTATATATATATATACATATGTGTATTTATATATATATACATATATATATTTATATATATATATATATATATATATATATATACACATTTATATATATATATTTATATATATATATTTATATGTATATTTATATATATATATATATATATATATATATATTTATATATACACACACATATATATATATATATATATATATATATATATATATATATATATATATATATATAAATATATATATATATATATATATATATATATATATATATATATAAATATACATATATATAATAGTACGTAAATTCTGTAATCTACAACATTATTTAGTAAGGAACTTTGATTTTATACTTCTCCTTACTATGAAAGTATTGCTGTACTTAATTAATTTGTTTGTTATTGGCACCCTCCAGGCATCGAGTGGTAAACAAAAAGAAAGTAAAAAGAGCATATTCAAAATACTTCGGCAGTCAGCAGGTGCTTATGGAAGAAGAATTTGAAGATACTCAGGTAATTTTTGCTTCTAATGTATATAAGTTATGTAGAGAGAAAAGAATGCATGTAGTCATGTATGATGGTACATTTCCTAATAGAACAAAACATGTTTGGTATCCATATTATAGAGAAGAGGGAGAAAAGAATAGAAAAAGGAAGTGATGAATGAAATGAAATGATAAAACTTGCAGGTACTGCAGACACCGGAGCAAGGACACCAAGAAGTAGGCTCGGATTCTGATATGACTCCAGACCTCAGACAGCCAATGCAGGTCTTAGACAGTGAAATGGGAAGTTCGCACGATATTCCTGCCCCAGACTCTCAGGCCACGCAAGTTGTAGCAGACCCGGACAGCCAGAGGACCACCCAGTTCATGAAAGAGCCCCAAGGGGAAGGACTTTTCTACACACAGGAAGGGGAAGTCGTAGATAGCACTCAGGATGTCCCAGTTGGAACACAGAAGATTATTACTCTAGGGACTGGTTTCGATGAGACTTTCAGCTGTTACAACCCAGTCAATGCATCTCAGGTCTTTGCAACTGCTGGGAATACTGTTGCAACATTAGAGGAAGAAGTAGAAGAAATGACCAACATCTGTTCTAATCCCGTTGACAGTACCACAGCAGCTGATACAGGCACAACACAAGTCAGCACAAGCCATTGCAACGAGACATCAATGGCTAATAAATATGTCACAGAACCTGTCAACACAAGTCAGGAACAGATTGCAGAGCATCCAGAAAAGTCTGCTGCACTTGTTTTTGAGTCAGCTGACATTCGGGAGTTACCAGGTTCCTCTAACCTCGAGGAGCACCAGTCACAGGTATGACTATTTTCTCTTGCATGATTAGTATGAATAAGAATAGAATCTCAGAAAAATGTTTGCCCAAAAATGTTTATTACATCAAGTGGAATTTCCTTCTTAATATGGCTATGATTGGCTATATCAACTGTACTCCTAGGTTTGTTGTTGTCAATACAGCATATATAAGGAAAATGTAGTTTGCAGTAGAAAAGTGAAAAAAAAAAAAAAATTGCAATGTTTAGGACAAAATACACAGGTGTTATATGAATGTATAAAAAATAAAAACTCCATACTCTCTTGCTCATCAGGAGAGATTTACATTAAACTCCACATTTCACCACATTTTAGAAACCACACCTCCCTTTAAAAATATGTAATTGTCACATACAGAAATTTGGGAATTCATCTCATCTTTATACCAAGTCCTCCAAGTTGAGTAGTGCTTAGTAAACTAAATCCTCATTGGGTTTAGTCTTGTGAGGGGTGTTCATGATGGTGTCCACATGGTTGGACAGATTAGCAACAGGCTGT
Organism: Penaeus chinensis; assembly: GCF_019202785.1. Lineage (NCBI taxonomy): Eukaryota > Metazoa > Arthropoda > Malacostraca > Decapoda > Penaeidae > Penaeus > Penaeus chinensis. The sequence continues at coordinate 33,063,369 of NC_061854.1, forward strand.
AATGTTACTAAAATTTATCTGGAAAATTAATGATAGTATTTGGTAGGCTGTAGAACCAGCATATTTTTTTCTATGGCTATTTATTTGGACAGATGTTATGAGAGCAAGATGAAAAATATACATGTGGGAGTTTTATGTGTGATTACGGTGTTTTGTTTACCTTTAGATATTGTAAGTGCTAATTTCAAGATTGAATTTCCCCTAGTTTGGCCTCTCATGAAAGTTATCAAAGAAAACACATTTGATTTTAGCCAATCACAATGTAGGCTGATAGCCAATGATAACATTCTAAAAACAAAAACAAAAAAAAGAGTAAAACCCTGGTTATGTCAGTCTGGCTAAATAGTGTGGTATGGTTACTGTAGTCTGTAGTATACTTCAAAAGAATAACATTGCACTTTTTACTTCCATAATTGTTGCAAACGTGATAATGGAAAAGGAAAAAACAATAAATATTTGTGTGTACTTCAGTCGGTGTGAATGGTATTGGTATAAAGACTAGTTTTACATAGATACTTCAGAAATATAAAGAATTTCGCAGTTAAAGATTTTGTAAAAAATTAGGAACCTGCGATATTATGCAAATGAACTAGTTTGTTATTTGATAAATCGTTTACGCGAAACTACAGTAAGCCAATCCACACATTTTGTAGATTTTCCGGAAACAGTTAATAGATTATCATTCTCCTTAATAGTGATGATGGAACTTAAAACTCGATCTGTTTCACAGGTGAATGCTGAAGCATTACAAGAAGTGGCATGTAGGAGTGTCGAGTTACATATTGAAAATCCTACATCGCGTAGAGCTCTAATGACACGAAGCAACAGATTGTCACGAAACAAGGCAAAACAGCCTGTTACAATGGTGGGTGATGACAACTTTATATTCAGATTATGTTATTTTCCTTTGTATTTTCCTTCTCCTCCTACTCTTTGTCCTCCTCCTTTTCTTCTTCCTCCTCCTACTCCTCTTCTTCCTCTTCCTTTTCTTCCTCCTCCTCTTCTTCCTCCTCCTCCTCCTCCTCCTCCTCCTCCTCCTCCTCCTCCTCCTCCTCCTCCTCCTCCTCCTCCTCCTCCTCCTCCTCCTCCTCCTCCTCCTCTCCCTCCTCTTCCTCTCCCTCCTCTTCCTCTCCCTCCTCTTCCTCCCCCTCCTCCCCTTCCTCCCCCTCCTCCCCTTCCTCCCCCTCCTCCCCTTCCTCCCCCTCCTCCCCTTCCTCCCCCTCCTCCCCTTCCTCCCCCTCCTCTCCTTCCTCCCCCTCCTCCTCCTTCTCCTCTCAGCAGTTCATATTGTTTCCATTATCAATATGATTGATTACCATAATATGTAAACATTTACCCATAATCATTCAATAAAGTCAAAATATATACTTTTTGATCGTGATGGTAGATACCATGGTCATTATATAAGCAAGGTGAGTTTTCATTAGAGTTTTGGATATGTGAAATGGCTCTTACATCTAAGAGGACTCACCATTGCTCTCTCTCTGCAGAACCTGAATGACTATGAAATCAGCAGCTCCCAGGGATCCCCAACGCCAGAGCATCAATGGAAGGGAAAGAGAGCCAAGATTTTGTAACCAAATACGTGAAGATTTTTAAAGAGGAGGAGAGGTCTTGAAATACATAACTTTAGGCTAAGATGTTAAGTTCATTGTAACTTACAAAGATGCTGTTTTCTTTGTCAGGATTTGTTTTTATTTCCAATTACAGTATCATTTATTCGGAAGGGAGATTGTCAGAATCTTAGCTGAAAAATATTTTCTGTCTGTTATTCAGTGGTGGAATTTATTGGAAAAAAATCAAGTTTAAGTTTGAAATGTTTTTTTCTTGCATATCTGTTTTAGCTTATCTCCTTGTCAAGTATTAAGTCTTTGTTTTTAAAAGTTTTATCTGGTTTTATCAATATTTAGTTAGCCTTACTTTACCAATCAAGAAAAGCATCTTCTTTAGTGTTTTATTGGTTGAAGGACCTTTATACCTTTATACAAATGATGTTGTTCTTTAATGAATGATAAGGATTTAACAAAAAGGGTTTTCTTTCCATTCACTTCCATCCAGCGGCAGTCGCCCTCCAAATAGGACCCAAAGCTCGCTTCACTTGCTGGGTAGGAAATGTGTGTGTGTGTGTGTGTGTGTGTGTGTGTGTGTGTGTGTGTGTGTGTGTGTGTGTGTGTGTGTGTGTGTGTGTGTGTGTGTGTGTGTGTGTGTGTGTGTGCGTGCGTGCGCGCGCGCGCTTGTGCAAATACATAGACACAGATACACACTGTATATAATTGTGTATTGATCCATCTATCTATCCATCTATCTATCTCTGTCTGTTTGTACGATATATATATATATATATATATATATATATATATATACACATACATACATACATACACACTATATACACACCTATATGTGTGTATGTATATATATATATATATATATATATATATATATATATATATATATATTGTCAAGGTTTGTATTAGGAATCAGAGCCAGGTCGGGTTAACAGAAACACACTTGCAGAAGCATCTTACAGGATTTACTTCTAGAGGCACTAAATATAAATACAAAACTGGATATATACAATGAAGTAGGCAGAGAATCCAACGGAGCCGCCCGGATTGAGGTACACATCGACGGAGAGCCTAATCGATCTCGCAGTTGTGATACACACACACACACACACACACACACACACACACACACACACACACACACACACACACACATACATATATATACATATATATATATATATTATAATATATTTACACACATACACACACACACACATGTATGTGTATATACATATGTATATACATGTGTATATATAGGTATATATAAACATATATACATATATATATATATATATATATATATATATTTATATATATATAGACACATATTGGTGAATTTATATAAATACACATACATACATACATACAAACATACAAACACACACACGCCGCCAGCGACTTTCGTGTCCAGCCTCCACTCTCTACCGCGCAGGCACTATTCTTACATCCAACCACCATTTAAGAAAGGCAGTCCCTGTCTGTATATCAATATCGACTTAGTTATTTTTATACCATCTGAAGGAATTTTGACCAAGTCTCATTACTCGGAAGACGCTGAAGTCGCCAAGAAAAAAAAAATGATTTATTTATTTTCAAAATCAAATAATGTAAATACACACAGTCCGAAAGTAAGGCAAGGAAAGTAAGAAGGGAGGAGGTGTTGGTCCGTCCTCACAGGCTAGCGATCTCGTCTAGCAATCTGGCTGACCTGCGTTCAAATCCCTCGCCGCCAGTGGATGCCAAAACCCGGCCATTCCTTGCACACAGAGGGTAATTTAGAAGCAAACTAAAACAGACCGCATGTCACGCCAAGAATATCCATTGTAACAAATGGAATAAAGCTAAATTATTATTATATTATAGAAAAACAATTTCCCCCTACGGCGCCGCCATTGCAGCACCAATCCACCTTTTATTAATAGTATGCAGTCATACTGTTAATAAAAGGTTTTTACTTCTTAAAAAATATTTCAGAATAGAAAAAAGTATTATCAAATATACTATCAGATGATAAAAAAAATCATCAGAGTAGTAATCACGTTCTTGAACTTTATGACCTTGTTTAGAAATAAAAAATAGGCTCCATTGGCTTAGTGATCTTGGCTGGCTGTGTTAATATGGTCCTTTGCCGTTGCTCGATAGCCAAGACATCCAATAAGCAAGCAAGCAAGGGAAACCACAGGGATGTTGTTATGCCCGAACCTTCAATAAAATAAAAAGCGTAGCAACAATAAACCAAAAGTCGTGTGGCACAGGAGTGACTTTGGCGTCCGAGGCCTCACAGTTTGCTCGGCAGGTTTTGCTTCTGAGCTTTTATTTTACAGGTAACATGACTACAACAGGCGTATCAACACCCTATCCTCAGACCCGCATTACTCTTCTCCCTTTTCCCCTTCTGGACAACGGGCACAGGGCCAAGGTCCGAAACCCACTATTTGTCAAATGCGTAATGAAAATTAAGTTTTTTAACATTAACCCTTTCATTATCATGAAGGTCCTATGCGCTGTAATTGATGCCACAAATTTGGCACACCTTATAACGATGCAATGATATAGATACTAGTAGATTTACTTGTTATGAATGTGCTGGAGCTCACTACTGAATGTACTGAGAACACTTCCAAGTGTGCTAACTGTGGAGGTCCCCATCAATCTGGCTCTGCTGAGTGCAGCAGCTTGAAGAAGGAGACTGAAACATTAGCATACGCGAGAGGACATGGTGTTAGGTACCGTGAAGCCAAGAGGAAAGTTGAAGGTTTGACCAGCAATGAGACTTCTTGCCTTGGCTTCGTCACTGCAGGAGACCATACTACGGGCTAATGGACGGGACGTCGTCAGGAGCATTTCTTACTAAATCTCATTTTTTCATCTGGAGAAAGTTTACAGGATTTTGGTTTTATTTTCTACGAACTAAAATTATCTTTATGGATACATTGTAATGGAGGAGGGGGGTGGCTGTAATTTGCCAAGAGAAAGCGAGACCCTGGGGAAATGCGTGACAAGTAAGGTACGAGTATAGTCACGAACGATTCAGTGTCGTAACAAAATATGATAATAAATTAAACGTACAGTACTGAATGCATACCTATGTAACATAATTATAGGCAATGTATAGTTATGGTATCAGGCAGTGATATGGATAGTATAATGAAATGGAATATCATGACTAAAAATGACTATATCCCAGAGAGAAAGGCAACCCAAAAGAATTTCATCTGACTGTTTTTTTTTTATGCTTTCTGCTTGATCTTCCTAGTTTTATTTCACTTTATACATACCCTAACATTATTTCTGGTAGAGTTTCCCATGTTTACTGTAATGTGCATCCATTTTCCCTTCTTTGATTTACATATCGAGTGATTAGAGGAACTCCTGTCCTTCGTTTACTATTCCGGTTAACTGCAAAGGTATTAGGCAATCTCTAATTAAGTATATATAGACCTTACTCTAAAAAATATCATATGTAGAATCCTGTGGAAGCTAGTACATCAAATGAGATGAAATGTGCACAAATCTCTTTTCAATGTGACGCTAGATGGCCTGAACGGCTGTGTCACGTAAGACTGAAATACTTCATACAAAAATAATAAAACTTATGCTTTTAGTGTTTTTACACGGTAAGTTTTTTATATTTACCACTTTGGCTAACTGCGCAAGTGGGGGCAAGCTTTGACACGTTCGAAATATGGTCTTAACATGATACAGTAATGTCCGGACCCACCCTGTTGCTGTGGCCAGTGGGTCTCTAAGCAATGTTTCGAGTCCTGGTCACGGTCTGAGGTCAGAAAAGGCAGAAACATGAGGCTATGGTGTCTCTTACCGCCAAGTCCAAAGTCCTTTGAAAGTCACTACCCTGGCCCGTGCGCGGGAGTGTGTTTAATGTCTATACACATGAATGGGCAACTTTGATATGGATGAAATGATAGCGATATGTGGGTAGCAGGTTTCGTGAATATATCAGTAAAATAAAAATAAAAAGAATAAAGGATAAGCAAATCTGTCCGTTTGTCTGATAGACAATTTGTATGTATATAATTAGATAATGTATATGAAAATAGAACAGAAAAAAATATAATGTTGGTAATAATAGATAAAATAACTATCCATTTTAGTGACCGTAATAGAAAATAATAATAACAATAATAATGACAATTACAGTCTTAGCGATTAATATCTAATTTCTTCTTTCCGCTCATCTTATTGTTTTCCACTGTTCTGTTCATATTACCCTTATTTCAACTTAATTACTAATTTTCTTTTACATATATCATGTTTATTAGCGTTCATATTTCTTTAAAAGTATTTATAAGAAATAAAACAAACAAACAAAAATGTCAAAGAACGAAACCAAGGATAAAACGAAACCAAAATAAAAGAAAAATGGATATCCCTCGGTCTGTATATTCCCAAAATTTACAATACATATAACACATCCTAACTGGCCTCTTGTAAACAGTAAGTATATACTTATTTCTCTCTCTAGACTTAAGGAAGTAAAAATGCCGTAAAAAATGTCGTAAAAATGCTTTTGAAATAAGATAAATGAAAATAAAAATGAGGCCGTAAAAGAAAGCTAAAAAGATAAAATATAAAAGAGAACTAAAATAAAGATAATTTAGGGATGAGGTCCGCACGCACGCACGCACACACACACACACACACACACACACACACACACACACACACACACACACACACACACACACACACACACACACACACGCACGCACACACACACACACACACACACGCGCACACACACACACACACACACACGCGCACACGCGCACACACACACACACACACACACACATACACGCATGCATACATGTTGACAGACATCCACGGCCGAGATCCAAAACAAAAGTCTAACTTGCCTTCCTCAGTGTTTGTCAACAACTAAAGTAACTAAGGAAGCTGTATTCCTATATAAGACCTTGTGGTGTAACGGCTAGCACGACGGTCTTTGAAACCGTAGATCCGGGTTCGATTCCCGACTGGGACTAATTGTAATCATTTTTTTTTTGTTGCAAGGAGTACACCTGCTAACTCCGATTGTGTAGTGCTGGCCCAGTCTTGCACTCTCATATCACCCTGATGTTGTAGTAAGACATTTTTGTTTACACATCAGTTTTTTTTTAGTTTAGTCCTTTATTTACTGGCTAACTGCACAGGCGTGGGCAAGCTGTGGTACATTTAATGCATGGTCATTACATTACATAGTGTTACATTTGAATTTTAGCCTATAACATTGCTATGAGTACTTTTATCAGTTTAAGGAAAGGAACAATTGCACAGTCCTTTATCCACTCATCTGCCACGCCGGCATATAGCTTGGGCGTGGGAAAGCATTAATACATTTTATATTCGGTTGTGTGATACTACATTCCAAATCTTTAAGCATTGTCAGTGTTAATCCAAAAATAGTTATATTGTCACGTGAAGATTTTTAATTTTCCTGCATCGATTTGCTTATACATCTCTATTGCTATGCATCGAATAACGACGCAATTTTGATTATATTTTGGTTTGAGGTTTTCGATCATCACTGAAGGACTCCGGGTAACTGCAAAGGATTTGTATTTGCTTCATTTTCCGTCTAGACACATCGGGTTTAGAGAATGATGGTCTATTTGAGCGAAATTATCTCATTTTCTCTCTCTTTCTCTCTCTCTCTCTCTCTCTCTCTCTCTCACTCTCTCACTCTGTCTGTCTGTCTTACACACACACACACACACACACGAGATATACGGGATAAACATATTATATTGATACTTGTTGCGCAAAACAAAGGCAGACAAACAAACAAAAAACAACCGCAAAAACTGCAGCTTATTAATTCCGAATAGCAAGTAGGTGAATATCCAAGCTGGCCTAATGAGTTAAACACCCACACATTTTCTATTCCGTGAACATAATTATACAAGTTTTAGTAATAACGGTTTTTAGTCATAACGGTTAAATTTGTTAAAGAGAAACTGGTTATCCTAATATGCAGATCCCGGGAGACGAGAAGCCATTCCCGTCTGCGCTTGATAAAACGTTGCTGTCAGAAGGAAAGGTTAGGCTTTTTAGGATTAAAGTCAGTCAGATTTGCTGCCAAAGTTCAAAAAATTAAAAGAAGAATATCTACTCTTAGATAGATCTCTTTTAGCTTATATTTAAAATCGTTATGGAGGACAAAGTAACACTTCTTCAATGCATCTCAAAAACTCAAAAAATAAATACAAAAACATTGGCTAAGGTCACTCTTAACGAGTCTTAATATTATTGCTGAATTAAAATGAAAGTCATTACGATGAATTGCTTAAGATTATTAATTCAAGTTTAGCCATGTATATGGAGGAAATAAGAAACATAAATCACGTCCAGCTCCTCAGAAAAACGAACAAACGTCCACTCTCAGAACTCAACTTCTCTGGGTTTCGTGGGCGTGGTCGCTGCCCCACGTTCCAGCTCACACAAGGGGTACTGGGACACAGGGTATCTGGTTCAGCCTGAGTATATTTCGCGCCGATTTGGGGGTAGTTATAGTGTTCGTTACATCATGAACTACGTCACGAACTATCTTCCGTATTAATAAAGGCTGGAGATTTCACCTTAGATGTTAAAACATGTTTTTACAATGTCAGGAGGAAAGATAAAAATATATTTCCAAGTTAAAATAAAATTAAGAATATCGAACGAAAAATTTAAAGTAAAAGATGACGAGTGTGAAATACTCGAAATATTAGAGATAATAATGAAAATTTAATCAAATACATATTAAATTCAGATAAATAGAAAATCAAGTGAAACAGACTTTCGAGTCTTAGGAACGAAACAAATATGAGAACTTTATAAATACTCGAAAAAAGAAAACGGCCACAAAAAGGGGTAACTTTACAAAAACTACAAACACAATAGAACAAATACAAAGCCAAACAAAGAGGCTTGATCCCCTAAAAGAACAGAGGCGAGCGAGCGAAGTCTGGGCGCGGCCGAAGACGGGAACCGAGTGGCGAGGAGAGGCTCTTGAAAGCCCGAGCGGAGACGGACAAGATGCCACCTTCCATTGTTGTTATTATCAGCAGTAGTAATAAGGGTAGCAGTACTATGATTATTGTTATTATTACTATCATTGTTATTAGCATTATGTTTATCATTATTTGCTTTACATTTTTCATTATTATTATCATAATGGTTTTACCGTAATTTTATAAGGATTATCCCTATCATCATCCCTATTATCTTTATATTATTAATGTTATTATCATGATAACCATTATTGTTAATACTATCATTATCAGTATTATCATTATTGTTCTTATTACCTTTGTTATTACTATTATTATTGTCATAAATGTATATACATTAATGATAACAATACACACACCACCGAGCGTGTAAGCAAAACAAAATGCTGTCTATATGCGACGCCATAGCCATGCACGAGCATACAATCATGCAAAAGCCAAATCCTGACTATCCAAGCGACGCTAGAACCCCGATAGCAGGCGAGCAACGAAGCCGCTCGAATCTCCCCGTCTGCCTGCGCTGATCGCGTGGAATTTGACGAATAATGGGAGTCAAGAACGAGCGCTTCACGTCATTCAAAATATTATGAAATCGTTGTTTTTGAGGCCTGCTCTTACTATCAATGTGTTTCTATGCCCTTTGTCGCGTGTTGGTGCTCCATGAAAATGTAACAAGCCAGAGGGTTTCTAAGTAAAAATTATTAAAGAGCGGGAGAAAGAGAGAGAGAGAGAAAGAGAGAGAGTCAAAGTCAAAGTCAAAACATTTTATTCCATTAAATTACAATGGTTATTCTTTACATAAATACATATATATTTACATTTGAATATTTAAGAAGTGTTCTTTTAATTTCATTTTAAAATTACAGAAGTTGTTAATGCCTCTTAAATTATCTGGTAGCATGTTCCATAACTTGGGTCCACGTATTTCCATTTGTCGTGCCCCTGTATTGGTATTCGATCTCTTGACAAAAAGGGAATTTACTTGGCGTGTCTGGACACCTGATGTGTTCCCTACGGTTTGCGAGGCCATTAAGAGAGAGAGAGAGAGAGAGAGAGAGAGAGAGAGAGAGAGAGAGAGAGAGAGAGAGAGAGAGAGAGAGAGAGAGAGAGAGAGAGAGAGAGAGAGAGAAAGAGAGAGAGAGAGAGTGAGAGAGAGAGAGAGTGAATGTGCGAGAGAAAAAAAAAAATCCGGTTATTGATATTTCCATTTTTTTCTTACTCATTGAAGAAAATGTCTACTTACTAGCCATGGAGAAAAAGTAGTAGTTACAGATGCAACTAACCGATTATTGTCCTAATCACACAATGATCGCTTTCTATGACGATAAATAAAATCCTCTAGTACACTCAATATACACGCTCGCTCCCACAAACATTAGCTCGCATGCACCGACACACACATACACGCGCATTCACACATATACAAACGCTTATACACCCACCCACACGCACGTATGAACATGCACAAGCACACATACCGAAATACACGCACACACACACACACACACACCGCAACCATAAATATGCATGAACACACACACACATACACGCACGCTCTCGTTATTATCATTATTACTATTATAAACAAAAGAGTAACGCCATCGTGCTCATATGAGACACCCGAATCGTGAGTTTAAGAGCAACGAAATCGCTCGCCTCCTCCCCTTTGCCTGCTTTGATCGCGTGGAATTTGGCGGAGAATCAAAGGCAATGCTGCATGTGCACTTTATATCACTTGTGGACGTGGATCAAAGTTTACGACTAGAAGCGATTGAAATTTAAACTGTATTGGGGTACTAAACGCCAGATAGAAAACGAGTCTCTTTTGGCGTCAAAGAGATAGAAGAAGAAAAGGACGGGGAGGGAGAGGGAGAGAGAGAGAGAGGAGACACATACACGCGCGCGCGAGCACAAAAAAAAAAAACAAGCACACACACACACACACACACACACGCACACACACACACACATACACAAAAGCACGCGTGACACACACACACAGACAAACACACACACGCATGCATACATGTAGACAGACATCCACGGCCGAGATCCAAGACAAGAGAGTCTAACTTACCTTACTCAGTGTTTGTCAACAACTAAAGGGACTAATGAAGTTAGTTTGTTATATAAGTCCTTGTGGTGTAACGGCTAGAACGACGGTCTTTAAAACCGTAGATCCGGGTTCAATTCCCGACTGGGACTCTCAAAAACCACTTTTTCTTTTTCTTTTATTTTTCGTGCTCTTTTCCCCACATGTAAACAAGGCTCTAATGTGTAACGCGAGTTCTAAGAAAGAATAAATTGATAAAATGAAAATGAAACAGGCATGTATCAACAGGAATCAGGGCTCCTCGGAGTAGCGATCGCTTGCAAAGGGTTTACCTGCACGTTAAGGCCCAAGAATTTAAGACCTAAATTTGCCTTACAGATTCAGCGGAAAGCGCTGTGATTTGAGTGAACAAGGCGATTGGAATTTACACGCGAAAATGCACAAAATATTATTGACGAAAAGATCACGACAATAATCATGATGACGCTCAGTAAAATAACGAAAATACTAATGTCACAATATGAAAAGCATTTGTAAAAACTGCAGATTTGAGAAGCAGTTTTAAGTAGATAATTTCGCTCAAATAGACCATCGTTCTCTAAACCCGATGTGTCTAGAGGGAAAATGAGGCAAATACAAATCCTTTGCAGTTAACCGAAGTCCTTCTGTGATGATCGGAAAATGGCACAAAAATGGGCGAACACAGAATCATTCCCCAGGACTTAACGCCTGTCTGGCTTGACTTCAAATCGGACTTTGCCTCAAACCGAAGTATAATCAAAATGGCGTCGTTATTCGATGCATAACAATAGAGATGTATAAGCAAATCGATGCAAGTAAATGAAAAATTTTCACGTGACAATATAACTATTTTTGGATTAACAATGACTACGCTTAGAGTCTACGCATTTATCAACCCAGCTTTTATAACTTGGGCGATGATGTGTAAACAAAAATGGCTTACTACAACATCAGGGTGATATGAGAGTGCAAGACTGGGCCAGCACTACACAAACGGAGTTAGCAGGTGTACTCCTTGCAACGAAAAAAAATAATTTGATAACAGTCCCTATCGGGAATCGAACCCGGAACTACGGTTTTAAAGACCCTTGTGCTAGCCGTTACAGCACAAGGACTAATATAACTATAATGCTTCATTAGTCCCTTTAGTTGTTGACAAACACTGAGTGTGTGTGTGTGTGTGTATGTGATAGAGAGAGAGAGAGAGAGAGGGGGGAAGAGGGGAAGAGGGAAAGAGGGAGAGGAAAAGAGGGAGAGGGAGAGGGAGAGGGAGAGAGGGAGAGAGGGAGAGAGGGAGAGAGGGAGAGAGGGAAAGTAATACATATACGTCTTCACAACACAGTTTCTTTAGAATGGAGGCTGATGGAAGAGAGAAAAAAAGAAAAGAAATATGAGAGAGAGAGAGAGAGAGAGAGAGAGAGAGAGAGAGAGAGAGAGAGAGAGAGAGAAAGAGAGAGAGAAAGAGAGAGAGAGAGCACAATTGCTTGTCTGCGTGCGGATGTAGCCACAAACCAGTTCACTTTGAGAAAGGGAAAGCATAAACGTGAGAAGTACTTTGAACAGGCGTCATGTGGACATTTGAACAAGGATATTCATTGTCTCGCCGTTGTAAAATCAAACAAACACATAAATAAAAAAAATAGGTAAATAAAGCAATGAATAAAATAAAAATGAATAAAAACATATATAGTATATAAAATAACATAGATAAAGCAGCGTTACCAACTTTACGGCACTGCTATCACTTTCCGTTTTCTGTGTTCAGCGGGATTACACAGAGAACGGGAATTCGAAGGGAGACCAAAATAATATAAGGCTTCACCACATCAAGAAGATACATACTGAACGCCTTTTTTGGTGTAACGTAGCTTACTTTCTATATATATATATATTCAGTTCTCCAAGGGAAAGCCGAACGTGTTAATTCTCCCAGGATAAGTCAAAGATAGGAGAGCTAAATACGAATACGGTACCTCTGTCTATCCAAAAACATTTGTTTTATTTCAAATGATCTAATCAACTGAATTTATATGATGAAATGTTTCAAGGAAAGAATGAAATGATGCTATCGTTAATAAGATGAAGCTGAATAGAGACCATGAGGCAGAGTGCGCTGAGGCCGATTTACACGACGGTGCTTTTGGCGCTAAACGGTAGCTTCTTTAATCGCCAACTTATCGCTCTCGGAAAGCGAATTTCAAGCTGATAAAGACGCAAGTGGTAGGCTGTTTACGCGATGCTGGTAAAACTTATAAATTTCGAACAGTCCCTGGCGTCCTGGCGTTGCAGGAGGACGTGCTGGAGCCGCTGTTGTCCTTTGTGCAAGGGAGCTAAAAGCTAGAATGGTGATTCTGTTATGACAAAACAGTTTCGCGTATCTGACTTACCCTTATCCTTAAAAAATGTATTTGTCCATTTAAATCTAATGTTCCATATAATGGGATAGTTTTAAGTAATTTCAAGGAGGGTGAATATTTAATTTCCATTCAGTCGAGCTAGTTTTGGGACGATCCTAGAAAGGAAACTGGACAGTGCCCCGGCAGCAGAGCAGAGGCACCCTCGCTCACTGCCGTCGTCGTCTGGACTTGGCATTTATTCGCTACCGAAACGCTTGACGCTAGCGGTAAAGCTGAACATATTAGCTTTATTGTAGCATCAAACAGACGGTCCGAATTTATGATTCACGAAAAGTCTCAATGCATTAGTTTAATTAGCTGCTACTAGATGGTGCAGTTCCAATAAGCAATTGTTTGATTTCTATTTAAACTTTCCTGGCAAATTCTAATTCCCTATAAATCTACTACTTTCTACTTCGCATCCTCTGACCTCCTTTGCTTCTATTTCTTCTTATATTGCACATTTTCTCCGACAAATTAGCTACGAGTGCATAATCCTTCCCATTCATCACGCAGACACCACCCCTCCTGGCACCCATCCTTCACCCTCCCCCGTTAACGGTTCAATCAATACTTCTTAATTCCTCACTTGCCTTAACTGCGGGATCCAAACAGGCACCAATTTCACACTGCAGGCTGGAATTATGGGAATTTGGCTTTTCCCCATTAACGCATATCCCCAATCACACCTCCGACGTAGTTTACTCACTTCTCTTACTTCTTTTATGTACTCCTGCCATTCGTTATTACTTACGCTGGTTTTACTTAACTCATGCATAACAGGCCACACTTCCGCCATTTCCGGAGAGGCATTCATTCCCAACAAATAGCTGTTTGTCTCCCCCGCGAAATCACACACATGTAGCATGACATTCTCTACTTTAACGCCACTAATTACTATTGTAGTTACAACAACTTTTACAGCTTAATAAACTTCCTCCTGTCGATCTTACTCTAAACTTTGAAGGCGTTAATTGTAATCACCGAGGACTCAAGCAATTTCCGTAGATGTTGCTAATAATTAAGGACACTTCTGCTAATAATTAAGGACTATTTCCACTCCTCCTACTATAGCCATAACTCTATTCTTGCTAGTAAATAGTATTTCCGTTCATACCCACCATTTCCTTTGTGATAATCATGCTCATGAGGCCCCCCGGGCTGGTGGGCTTTTCTCCCGTTGGGCCTCACTAGTTTTCCGCCGTTCTCCCCATTTCGTTCATTTCTTTAGTTTCCCTCTTCGTAAATTCCTTCCATTCACATTCCCTCGTCGCCATCCACTCACTCCATTCGTCCAACGAGTCATTTGGTCGCTGCTCCATTCTGTCCTTCAGTTTCAACCCTAATGCAGGTGCTCTCGTATTTTTCGCTAAACACTCGCCAATCGTCCTTTCCTCCATGCATCCCGCTGTGCCGAAGCTTCTCGTTCAGGCCAAGCAACGTATCCAGAGATTCCCAAACTGACACTTTCCTCACATAGACTCTCACTAGTTCCCTACTCATATCATCTTCACTTGGCCCATTCTAACTTATAATTGTCTTTCAGCTGCTGATCCTTCGGCATTACTGCTCTTTCCACTTTCCTATCCCATTTCCTTACAGCTCCTTTCCCCAAGTAACTTTCCATCTTAGGATCATTCCTGAAAGGGCATCTTGAACTGGGCTGAGTTCTATGTAAATTAGCAGGATCTTCTAACCCACTGACGTCCTGTTCCACTGACGCGATTCCTCACAGCCAGTCTCTCCTTAACAGCTGGGAACTCACCCCTTGCTGCCCTCGCGCAATTTCCATCCCGTTTAATCCGCACAAACAACAAATACATGGAAAACAGATTAATGATCAATGGTGCTACAATTAATCCTGACATGTGCTGTGCATTTTTCAGGGAACGCTCTGCTGCCCTATGTGAAGGCGGCTGATTTCAGTATGTTAATGATTTAATGTCCTTGCACCTTCTTCGTGGTTCCCTTTTTACGTTTAGCTCATTGTTCACTTGCGGAGAGATTGGAAGCGCCAGGACTTTAACCATTTATTAAGAGAAATATACACATATATAACCCAATTCGATAGCGTGATCACGACACTCACAAATTATAATTTAATGATGATATAGTACACAGCGACCGGCAGACAGACAGATAGCTGCAGACAGAAACAACGGCCAACAGGCAAAACAGCAGCCAGCGGGCAGACAGCATTCAGCAGACAGCCTGTGTACAATCTCATTAGATTATTAATTATATCAAAATCTTAATTTCAGTAATACAAACGACTGTTAAAAAAAATCTCTCATGCTTACTATCGATGCCATTATAATATACTTTTCTAACCACCTCACTTTCACGGCTTAAACTCACCTTATGGGCCAGCCTCCCTTTTTTTCTATATTCATACCTTAATCAACCACGCGTAAGGGTTCTACATATTTACCCCCCCCCCCTCACACACACAAAACCAATAACACAAGCGAACAATTTTACTACATTCAAAGATACAAATAACCAGGAAACAGAAGAAGTTACGGATGCGTGGTTGGCTCGGTCGCTTCCTCCCGCGATCGACTCCATCCCAAGCCAAGTGAAGTGGGGTTCACGCAGGCGCCACTCTTTTACTGTTGGTTTTTCAGCTTCTCTATCGAGTATGTGTCATTATCTTTAAAATTGAAACTAAGGTAATGATACTTATGATAAAAACAATGATACGAGGGAGGAGCCGAGAAACACCTTTAAAACAGCAGTCTGTCAGCCTTTCGCTGTATCTGCGTTTATATCTATCTACCTATCTATCTATATGCTTCAATCTATCTATATCGATACAATTATCTATCTAACCCTCTATATCTCCATCATCCGCCTGTTTGTTTATCTATCTATCTATGTAATTCCTCTATCTCTCTATCTCTCTATCTATCTATCTATCTATCTATATATCTGTCTATCTATGTAATTTTGCTATCTATATATCTATCTGTCTACCTATGTCTTTCCTATCCATCTCTCTATCTCTCTCTCTATCTATCTATCTATCTATCTATCTATATAGCTATATATCTGTCCGTTAATATATTATACACTGTACACACCTCGCGGGCGGGCGGAAGGAGGCGACCGCCCACCCACGCCCACGCCGGTCATTTTCAAAATGGAAGAGCAACAGCCAAGCATATTATCAATATGGCATAGGGCAAAGGTCCGGCCGAATTATGTCATTTTGAATTATATTAAGTAATAAC
>NC_061854.1:33089658-33104658 GCF_019202785.1 Penaeus chinensis
GAGAGAGAGAGAGAGAGAGAGATACAGAGACAGAGAGAGAGAGAGAGAGAGAGAGAGAGAGAGAGAGAGAGAGAGAGAGAGAGAGAGAGAGAGAGAGAGAGAGAGAGAGAGAGAGAGAGAGAGGAGAGAGAGAAAAAAAGAGA
The DNA here is from genome assembly GCF_019202785.1 of Penaeus chinensis. Taxonomy (NCBI): domain Eukaryota; kingdom Metazoa; phylum Arthropoda; class Malacostraca; order Decapoda; family Penaeidae; genus Penaeus; species Penaeus chinensis. Next base: position 33,089,802 of record NC_061854.1, read on the forward strand.
GAAAGAGAGAGAGGGAGAGAAGAGAGAAAAGAGGAGAGATGGAGAAGAAAGGAGAGAGGAAGAAGAGAAGAGAGGAGAATGAGAGAGAGAGGGAGAGGAGAGGAGAGGAGAGAGAGTAAGAAAGAAAGAGAGAGAGAGTGAGAGAGCCTTGAGCCAGAGCAAACACTCACCTCCGCTATAAAAGGAAGAGTGAACACGTGTCGGTGTATTGAAATGGAGCTGCCAGGTGTTGCCAGTTGGAATTACATTTCTTGCTCACCTATAACCATTTCTTACCGATCTTGATTATAAAATTAGCAATCCCCTTGTAGAAATATATAAGATAACATGCATTTATTTAGAATGGAAAGCCAACGACGAGCAATCATTATACACTATACACCATACACTATAATACAAAAATGAATATTAGATTACAGCTACCTCTTTCCTTAATAAATTAACCGAAAAATAGCGTAATACAGCAGTCCTTATGATGAAAATTTTATCTAATATTTCCTTCCTTTAAAGAGCCTGAAAGAGTCGTCCGAGCTATCACTCTTACGCTGCTTGTCGTACTCGAAGTGTGATGGCAAGTGTGTAGAGTCAGTGTGTAGAGTCTGAGATGATTTTAGGATTCCCTGCGTTACTTTCTTGTTCGTTGTGTTCATCCCTACTGTCGCTGAGGAAGTTTTCGTTGTCTGTATCTTCCTCAATATAATCAATATCGTCTTCGCTATGACCAACACTATCACCAGTGTCTGAGTCGGTCTCTTGTGTTTCTGGAATTCAATTAAGTGGCTGTAGGTCGTCCGCATGGAAAATCTCTCACTCGATTTATCACTAGTGAGACAGATAGATAAATAGATAGATAGATAGATAGATAGGTAGATAGATAGATAGATAGAGAGAGAGAGAGGGATTGTATTCTGGATACATATTTATATTGCAAAAGGTTATTTAAATATACTTCTTCATAACTATAAAGTTTGATATCATTATTTTCATGACAGTCCATAAAATCAATACATTATGTCAGTCAATAACGTAACAACATAAACAAAAAAACATAAAAGTAAATAGCCATTAGATATAATTTGCTCACAACGCGGAAGCGTCAGCCGTCATCATCTTCAAAATATATTATTTTCTTATAAAATGCACCTGCATCGCTTTGCGTTTCCTTGTCAGATTAAAGCAATTTGTGCCAGCATATTCCACGCCACTAGTTGTCAGGCACTTCGTGGCACTTCCTTTATCAAATCAGTTAACGATGGCATGTGAAAGCGTACATTCTTGTCATAACAGTTCTGCACCTCAGTTGGAAGCCCTCGACCAAGCCTAATTTCAGCCTTAAGGTCGATTTATTGTATAAGATAATATGAAGTCGCACTGGGATCTATTTCAAGGCAAGCTGAGGTAGCTACTTTATTTGGGTAAGATAGATAATTCAAGAGGAGCCTGTAAACATTGCATATATTCTCGAGGAGGAGATGAAGCTTGGTTGACGTTGACTGGAGAATTTACTTTAACGCTAGTGAGGTGCGGCAATATGTAATATGTCAACCTCTCTTCCTGCACAATATTTGAGAAGTACGATTCTAAGGGTTGCAACTGCCTCATGTAGGACAACCGTCGAGTGATACGCGGATGTAGAAGCGTATGAAGTTTTGTTTTGCAAAAAAAAAAAAAAAAATTTAACTCGTACTTCCGTTTAGTGATATCGGCAAAGAAATTATACTTGTTTCGAAAGAGGTCCTCACGCAACCATGCTTGAGTTTTTGATGCCTCGCTTGCGCTTATGTAGACGGTGGGATACATATTTCAAAACGGAAATTACTGGGAAGCAATCTCGGAGCCGACTGCTTACACTACTAACAGCGCCCATTATGTTAGATGACCCATTAGACGCAAATCCTAAGGCTGGACAAAGGAATAATAAGTTAGACTGGCAATATGCTTGTTATATAACCCCTCCCAAGGTGAACCCGCCTCATGTCCCTTATAAACGTTTACAAGGTCGAGCGTTGCTTATTCATGACGTTCTCATCCTCATCCTCATACCGCACCACTACAGAGCATGTGTCCCTCGAGGTGCAATTTGTCGTTTCGTCACTTATGACACTAAATGTGTTTTTTGTTAACTTATTTGCTAGTTTATGGGAGGCGATTTGCCGCAGCCTTTGAACGAAAGTGGATTTGTTTTCGTTTAATCACTGTCTGAAACGGTCTAAGCATCCATTTCTGTGGTCTTATGACAGACCGGCATTGCTTTCCACGTAGACTTTACACATTGAAAATTTACCCGAGTTGCCCATTTCAGTGTACTCGCATATCTCTATAGAAAATGTATAAGATGCCTAACTTAAGAAATTGCGACATTGAACTGTAAACTTCATTTATTTAAAAAGTACACCACTATTCATAGTGAATTGTGCTGAAAGTTTCAAGTCACTCATGGGATGTGACTCTGCCTTGCTGGAAGACTGAGCTGAAGTGACAGCGACTGAGATTTCCGCCTTGGTGACGGTCTGTCTACCATATCTTATTAATTCATACCATGATGGTTTCAGCGCTCTATAATATTTATTGCGTTTAAACATAGGAATACTTTTTATTTGCATCAAACCCTCTATAGTCATATACATTAACAAAAATACTGTCTACGGAAAACTTTTCGCTGTGACGTCACAATTCAGACGAATTTCCGTAGAATTCCAGTTTTATTGTAGTAGTTGACTCTTTGGTGGCTAAGCACCGGTGGGGCATCTGAGTGAAAATACAATCAATATATTGAAATATGGTGAAGCTTCCTCTTTACAAGCGCTTCCGTGTAGGGAAACGTTAAGCAAGAGAAGACCTCCATATTCAAATGGTTTTCTTATCTCGAAAGGGAAATGCCAAGATTATTTTCCAGCTCCGACGCCCAGTCCAGTCGCTCTGCAAACGCCCGCAAGAGGTGTGTCCGGGCGGGTGACCAGGACGCTCGTGCTGTTCAAACAGGAGAGGGACGAGGCGTGAAGATGCTCGCAGAGGGGGAATGGACCTCCGCCTATGCAGCATTTCCTGTCCGGAAATATCTTGATTTTGGAAAACACAGTGATAGAATAAGCAGGTAGACATTTTTATTATCTCCCTCCTGTGGTTTTAATTCCCTCTTATAATATATATATATATATACATATTTTTTTTTTTTCATTCTCTCTCTCCCTCGTTCTGTGTCTGTCAGTCTACCTGTCTCTCTCTCTCTCTCTCCTTCTCTCTCAATCCCTCCTATCATCACCACCATCATCATCTTCCATTTGGTGCCCTCCTCCTCCTCTCTCTAATCCTCCTGCTCACCATACGCCCTCTCCTCTTTTTCTCTTATCTATTTCCTCGTTCTTCGTTCCAAGAAAAAACTGGCAAACAATTATTTAGCAGCAATTATCGAACGAGTCTGTGAATGTCGGAATCTGAGACGGACGCCATTATGAGTCACACCTTTGAATGCTTAACTATTCACATAATCGCTTTTTATGCGCTACAGGTCTTGTTATGTCGTTGGACGTCCCTGTTTGGTAGTTAAAGATAAATAGATGATGAAAATTTTTAAAAGAAAAAAAGGGAATGGGAAAAATTTTAAAGGGTTAATTGAAAAAAAAGGGGGGTAGGTCCAAAATAATAAGTAAAAAAATAAAAAAGGTTGATTTTAAAAAGCTAGAAAAAAAAAAAAAAAAAAGAAAAAAATAAAGAAAAAAAAATGGGAAGAAGAAAAAAAGAAAAATTTTTTTAAAAGAAAAAAAAGGGAAGAAAGAAAAAAAAAAGGGGAAAAGAAAAAAATAATAAAAAAAAAGGGGTTTGGGAGATTTGGGAGAAGAAAAAAGGGGAAGTTTTTTCCCCCGGATTGGATTGGGGTTGATTGGGTTGGGTAATGATAATGGGAAAAAGGAAAGGGGGGAAAAAAAGGAAAGTTTAAGTTTGTTTTGGTAATGATTGTTATAATGTTTTTGTTGTTGTTGGTAAAGTTTTTTAATGGTTATTGGTAAGGTTGTTGTTGTTGTTGTTGTTGGGTTGTTGTTGGTTGTTTTTAATTAAAATTTAAAATTTTTGTTTAAAATTTTGTTTTTTTAAAATGGGGTTTTGTTAAGGTAATAAAAATTAATAATAAAAATTTAATAATTTAAAAATTTAAAAATAAAAATAAAAATTAAAAATAAAAATAAAAATAATTTAAAAATTGATAAGGATAATAATAATAATAAAAATAATTAATTTTAATAATAAAATTAAAAATAATAATTTAAAAATAATAATAATTATAGTAATAGCAACAGCAAAGAAACCAATGATAAAAAAAAAAAGGTAATTTTTTTGGGAAAACTTTTGCATAACCGGTCACGACGCAACCCCCCCCCCCCATTAACGATGCAGGGGAGGGTATGAAAAAGGGCCGGAGAATTGTTTTTTGAAAATTCCCCCCTCACTCGATTCGGTCACTTTCTTCACTAAAATCGTATATTCACAATTTTACAAGAAAAAAACAAAAACAGCAGTAATTTTATATTTTTAGAAAATATATGTATATTTTTCTCACGCACATACAGATGATTTGTTTTCTGTTATGTAGATAGATATGCAGTGTTTACTTTACTATCAGGCTATTTATATTTACTCTACGGACCTCTTCGCCATGTTTCAATGCAAATTTGTTTCCATATTTCGTCTCCTCTCTGACCACTGAAAAGGACGTATGGCCCTGTTCCTTATTTAATCTTCTTAAATTTAATTTAGGCCTAAGAGCTGTCCATCTTAGGTGCTGCTTTCATAACGAAAAGGCATTCTTGATATGGCTCATGTAGATGTCAAATTCGGCAAACGTAACTTAAAAATTAAAAATATAGTTAAAGTAAAGTAAAAAGAATAAAAAGGATGAAGAAGAGTTAGAGACAGACAGAGGGGGGAAAGTTTTCTCCGGGGGAAATGCGTGGCACTCGGTGCCATTTGGCTCGCGGGGATTCGACCCCGGGCGCCGTGGATCCGCAGTGAAAACACGTGACCACTCGGCCAGCCCCGGCACCGGACGAGGAAGGCAAGTCAAAAAGGCCTCTTGCCCTTGGCTCCCGCCGTCGCCGCATCCCCCCCCCCCCCGCCCCTTATAATGTGTGTGCTTGTGTGTGCGTATGTTTTTGTGCGTTATGTGTTTTATGGGTTTTTTGTGTGTGTTGTTGGGGTTGGGGGTTTGTGGCCTTTTGTGTGCTTGGTTTGGTGTTTTTACATCTACTTATTTTTCTTTCCTTGATTTCTGTTTTTTATCCCCCCCCCCCCTTTTCTTCAAGTAATTAAAAGATAGTCATAATTGTAGTAATTATTTTAAATTTAAGGGATAATGTTTAATGATAATGATAATGATAAGGGTAATAATAATAGTGAAAAAGGATAATAAAAATTTAATGATAATAATAAACTGATAATAAATAAAAATGTTGATAATAATAATGATAATAATAATTATAGTAATAGCAACAGCAAGGCACGCAATGAAAAACAAAAAGGGTTTAATTTTTTGGGAATACTTTTGCAAAAACCGTTTCACGACGCGGGCCCCCCCCCCCCCTCATTACCGATGACAGGGGGGGGGCACGAAAGGCGCCAGGGAATTGTTTTTCGAAGTTACCCTACTCGATTCGGTCACTTGCTTCACTAAAATCGTATATTCACAATTTTACAAGAAAAAAAAACAAAAACAGCAGTTATTTCATATTTTTAGAAAATATATGTATATTTTTTTCAAAACATACAGATGATTTGTTTTCTGTTATGTAGATAGATATGCAGTGTTTACTTTCCCAATTAGGCTATTTTTATTTACTCTAGGGACCTCTTCGCCATGTTTCAATGATTTTTTCCAAAATTTGTCTCCTTCTGACCCCCTAAAAAAGGGTGTGGCCCTTTTTCCTTTATTCAATCTTTTAAAATTTCCAAAACTTAGGCCTAAGAGCTGCCCCATTTAGGTGTGCTTTCAAAAGAAAAGGATTCGTGATATGGTCATGTAGATGTCAAATTCGGCAAACGTTTTTTAAAAAATTAAAAATAAATTTTAAAGTAAAGAAAAAACGCAATAAAACCCTATTGAACCCAACAAAAAAGTTAGGGCCAAAACCTAATGAAATTTCCAAAAGGTCATACACGCCCAAAAAAAAACAAAAAACAAAAAAAAAAAGAAATAAGAGATTCTAGTAAAAATTAAAAAATTTTAAATTTATAAGATACAAAAAAAAAAAAGGTTCTTGAAAAAATTTAAAATTAAGGGTTTGTACTTTACTGAAGGGTGGGGGGCGTACGTGAACATAACCAAAATAATCCCCATTACCTTAAATTTTGATGGCTCTGATGTTACTGATGTCGCGTTCCACCCCCTCCAGTACGAAAAGATCATAATATAAAAAAAGCACAATATAAATAGATTTTAAAAAAAAAAACGGGAAAAATTAAAAAAAGTCTTTTTCTTGAAGTCTCGGGGCCCTGAGTAGCGTTCTTCCGCTATGGGCCCTTTTTCCTTTTGCACTTTCCCCTGCGCAGTGACATAAACGCCGGCGGCAATTACAGAATTATCGCCTTTTCCCTTGCGCAAAATCATGTGCCGTTTTTTACTCTTTTTGTATTGGTCCCCACCGTCGCTGTTGTTTTGTGGGATGTGGTGTGTACTTGTGTGTGTGTGCTTGGTATGTTTTGTTTTTGTGTGTGCTTGTTTGTGTGTGTGTTTGGGTGTGTGTGTGGTGCTGCGTGTGTTTGGGGGTTTTCTATCTCTTTTCCCCTTTTTTATTCATTGTTTTTTTTCATTATTATCATTATTACTACTATCACTATTTTATGTGTGTGTGTGTTCGTGTGCGTATGTGTTTGTGGTTCATGTGTGTATTTGGTTTTTGGGGTGTGTTGTAGTGTTTTGTGTGTGTTGTGTGTGTGGTTGTGTGTGTGTTTTGTGTGTGTGTGTGAGTGTGGGTGTGTGCTTGTAAGTGTGAAGAAAGGGGGGAGGGGGATGGAAAAACCCGAAATAAAGGAAAAAAAAATAAGATACAAGTAAAAAGAAACACCTATGCACAAAATAACGCAAGAAAACATACACCATGCCACGCAGGTGCCACTGGGGGAAGCTCCTCTCTCTGTCTGTCTTTAACTCGACTTTATTCAATTTTTATAAATCCTTTTTCTTTTCTCCCCTTCCCTTTTTTTTTTGGGTTTCTATTTTTTCTTTTCTTTTTTCTTTCCTTCTAACTCTCTTTCGACCTTTTTCTATATACATTTTTTTTTCCTACTTTTTTTCCCTTTTTCTTTTTTTTTTTTTTTTTTAATTTTTTTTTTTCCTTTTTCTTTTTTTTCTTTTCTTATCCTTTCTTCATGTTTCTTTTTTTTTCCCCCCTTTCCCTTTTTTTCGCGCGTGTGTGTTATGTGTGTGTGACCGTTTCCTTCTGTTTCCTTTTCTTAATTTTTATCTATTTTTTATTCGTTCATATTTTTCTTCTATTTCTTCTGTTTTATTTCATCCATCTTATATCTCTTCATCGTTTTCTTCCTCCCAAAAACATATATCTATTCTATCTTTTCTCTAGGGATATATTTATTAATTTTTATCTTTTCTATTGTATAACTTATTAATCTTTTTTATCTTCTATGTATCTGTTCTTTATCTCTGTCTATCTACCCCTCTCTCTATCCCAGATACTCTATCTATCTACCTATCTATCTACCTTCTATCTATTTATTTTTCATACATACAAACTCTCTCTCTCTCTCTCTTCCCTCTCTCTCTCTTTATAAATTTTATATATAAATATATTTTAATAATTATTTATTTATATATTATATATATATATATAATTTTAATATTTATATATAAATATATATTTATATATATTAATTTAATATATTTTATTTTATATATATATATTTAAAATTTTTATATATATATATTATATAATATATATATTTTAAATTTATTTTATTTTTTTTTCATCACTCAAATAATCAATTCCCATCTATTTGTTATCTGTCTATCTATCTATCTATTTATCTATCTATACAAAAATTAAAAATATAGTTAAAGTAAAGTAAAAAGAATAAAAAGGATGAAGAAGAGTTAGAGACAGACAGAGAGAGGAAGCTTCTCCAGTGGCACCTGCGTGGCACTCGGTGCCACTTGGCATCGCGGGGATTCGATCCCGCGCCGCTGGATCCGCAGTGCAACACGCTGACCACTCGGCCAGCGCGGCACCGGACGAGGAAGGCAAGTCAGAGCCTCTTGTCTTGGCTCCCGACCGTCGCCGCTATGCCCCCCCCCCCCCGCTCCTATAATGTGTGTGCTTGTGTGTGCGTATGTGTTTGTGCGTTCATGTGTGTATAGGTGTGTGTGTGTGTGTGCTTGTGTGTGCGCCTTTGTGTGCTCGCGTGCGTGGGTGTTTCTCTACATCTATCTTATTTTTCTTTCCTTGATTTCTGTTTTTCTATCCCCCTCCCCCCTTTTCTTCAAGTAATATCAATGATAGTCATAATTGTAGTAATTATATTAATAATGATAATGATAATGATAATGATAATGATAAGGGTAATAATAATAGTGATAAGGATAATAATAATAATGATAATAATAAACTGATAATAATGAAAATGATGATAATAATAATGATAATAATAATTATAGTAATAGCAACAGCAAGGCACGCAATGATAACAATAAGGTAATTTTCTGGAATACTTTTGCATAACCGATCACGACGCAGACCCCCCCCCCCCTCATTACCGATGACAGGGGAGGGCACGAAAGGCGCCAGGGAATTGTTTTTCGAAGTTCACCCTCACTCGATTCGGTCACTTGCTTCACTAAAATCGTATATTCACAATTTTACAAGAAAAAAACAAAAACAGCAGTTATTTCATATTTTTAGAAAATATATGTATATTTTTTTCACTAACATACAGATGATTTGTTTTCTGTTATGTAGATAGATATGCAGTGTTTACTTTACAATTAGGCTATTTTTATTTACTCTACGGACCTCTTCGCCATGTTTCAATGCATATTTCCATATTTCGTCTCCTCTCTGACCACTGAAAAGGACGTGTGGCCCTGTTCCTTATTCAATCTTCTTAAATCTAACTTAGGCCTAAGAGCTGTCCATCTTAGGTGCTGCTTTCAAAACGAAAAGGCATTCGTGATATGGCTCATGTAGATGTCAAATTCGGCAAACGTAATTTAGAAATAAAAATAAAGTTAAAGTAAAGTAAAACGCAATAAAACCCTATTGAACCCAACGAAAAGTTACGCAAAACCTAATGAAACTACCAAGGTCATACACGACCAAAAAAACAAAAACAAAAAAAAAAAGAAATAAGAGATTCTAGTAAAAATAAAATATTGAAATTGATAAGATACAAAATAAAAAAAGGTTCTAGAAAAAATCAAAGTTACGGGTTCTGTACTTTACTGAAGGAATGGCAGCGTACGTGAACATAACCAATATAATCCCTATTACCTTAATATATTTGATGTCTCTGATGTTACTGATGTCGCGTTCCACCGCCTCACAGTACGAAAAGATCATAATATAAAACAAGCACAATATAAATAGATTAAAAAAAAATCGAAAATTAAAAACAAGTCTCTCTCTCTGAAGTCTCGGGCCTGAGTAGCGATTCTTCCGCTATGCCTTTGTCCTGTGCACTTTCCCCTGCGCAGTGACATCAGCGCACGGCGGCAATTACAGAATTATCGCCTTTTCCCTTGCGCAAAATCATGTGCCGTTTTTTACTCCTCTTGTATTGGCTCCCGACCGTCGCTGTTGTGTGTGCATGTGTGTGTGTACTTGTGTGTGTGTGCTTGTGTATGTGTGTATGTGTGTGCTTGTTTGTGTGTGTGTTTGGGTGTGTGTGTGTGCTCGCGTGTGTGGGCGTTTCTCTATCTCTTTTCTCTCTTTATTCATTGTTATTTTCATTATTATCATTATTACTACTATCACTATAATATGTGTGTGTGTGTTCGTGTGCGTATGTGTTTGTGCGTTCATGTGTGTATAGATGTGTGAGAGTGTGTATGTATGTGTTTATGTGTGTGCTTGTGTGTGTGTGTGTGTGTGTGTGTGTGTGTGTGTGAGTGTGTGTGTGTGCTTGTAAGTGTGAAGAAAGGGAGGAGGGGGATGGAAAAACAGAAATAAAGGAACAAAAAATAAGATACAAGTAGAGAAACACCTATGCACACATGAACGCAAGAACACATACACCATGCCACGCAGGTGCCACTGGAGAAGCTCCTCTCTCTGTCTGTCTTTAACTCGACTTCATTCATTTTCATAAATCCTTTTTCTTTTCTCCTCTTCTTTTTTTTTGGCTTTCTATTTTTTCTTTTCTTTTTTCTTTCCTTCTAACTCTCTTTCGACCTTTTTCATATATACATTTTTCTTTCCTACTTTTTTCCTTATTCTTTTTTTTTTTTTTCTTTTAATTTCTTTTTTTCCTTTTTCTTTTCTTCTTTTCTTATCCTTTCTTCATGTTTCTTTTTTTTTCCCTCTTTCCCTTTTTTTCGCGCGTGTGTGTTATGTGTGTGTGACCGTTTCCTTCTGTTTCCTTGCTTAATTCTTATCTATTCTTATTCGTTCATATTTTTCTTCTATTTCTTCTGTTTTATTTCATCCATCTTATATCTCTTCATCGTTTTCTTCCTCCCAGAAACATATATCTATCTATCTATCTCTATGTATATATTTATTAATCTATCTATCTATTAGTATATACTTATTAATCTTTCTATCTCTCTATGTATCTGTCTCTTTATCTCTGTCTATCTACCCATCTCTCTATCTAGATACTCTATCTATCTACCTATCTATCTACCTCTCTATCTATTCATACATACATACATCTCTCTCTCTCTCTCTCTCTCTCTCTCTCTCTCTATATATATATATATATATATATATATAAATAATCATATACATATATATATATATATATATATATATATATATATATATATATATACAATATATATGTATATATATATATATATATATATATATATATATATATATATATATATATATATATATATATATATATATATATATATATATATATTTATCTGTCTATTCATCACTCAAATAATCAATCTATCTATTTGTTATCTGTCTATCTATCTATCTATATATCTATCTATACAACAGGAAACAAATAATTTGTATATGAATGAAAACGATATTTTCTAAAAATATCAACTACTGCTTTTCTTGTAAATTGTGAACGTACGATTTTGGTGAAGAAGGTTTTTGAAAATATTACAACAATATTTTACTACATTATATCGTTACCATGTCCGAGGATCAGTGTTAGTGAATAATGACCTCTAATGACCTGCAGCTTTTCTTAATATTTTGTGGTGTAGTGGTTAGCGCGTCTGTCATGAAACACACAGGTACGCGGTTCGATTTCCTTCACATATAAATGAGGGTTATATATTTACGTAGCATATGCTTATTCATATTCATATTATTGTAATATCTATTAAGCTTTTCTGAGTCAGTTTCTTCACCAAAAGAAAAGCAGTAGTTTATAGTTTTAGAAAATATATTTTTTTACGATAAATAGATAGATGATAGACAGACAGATAGATAGACTGATTAACTGATTGATAAATAGACAGATACATAGATAGATAGTATACATTTTTACTTACCTACAAATTATTTTTTTTCAATATTTATATGTATGCATGTTAAGATAGATAGATGGATAGATAGATATATGGACAGACAGATATATAGAATGATAGATGTTTCTTGGAAGAAGATGAAGAATGTATAAAACATGAAATGGATGAAATAAAAAAGAAAAAAATAGAGGAAAAATGAGAATAGATATGAATAAGGCAAGGAAACAGAAATAAGGTCTCATACAAAAAAACGAAAAAAGAAAAAAGTAGAAAAGAAAAAAGAAAAAAAGTAGAAAAGAAAAAAGAAAAAGAAAGAAAAAAATAATAAAAATAAATAAAGAAAAAAAAGAAAAAAAAATGAAGTAGAGTTAGAGACAGACAGAGAGAGGAAGCTTCTCCAGTGGCACCTGCGTGGCACTCGGTGCCACTTGGCATCGCGGGGATTCGATCCCGCGCCGCTGGATCCGCAGTGCAACACGCTGACCACTAGGCCAGCGCGGCACCGGACGAGGAAGGCAAGTCAGAGCCTCTTGTCTTGGCTCCCGGCCGTCGCCCCCCCCCTCCCCCCCGCTCCTATAATGTGTGTGCTTGTGTGTGCGTATGTGTTTGTGCGTTCATGTGTGTATAGGTGTGTGTGTGTGTGCTTGCGTGTGCGCCTTTGTGAGCTCGCGTGCGTGGGTGTTTCTCTACATCTATCTTATTTTTCTTTCCTTGATTTCTGTTTTTCTATACCCCTCCCCCCTTTTCTTCAAGTAATATCAATGATAGTCATAATTGTAATAATTATATTAATAATGATGATGATAATGATAATGATAATGGTGATAATAATAGTGATAAGGATAATAATAATAATGATAATAATAAACTGATAATAATGAAAATGATGATAATAATAATGATAATAATAATTATAGTAATAGCAACAGCAAGGCACGCAATGATAACAATAAGGTAATTTTCTGGAATACTTTTGCATAACCGATCACGACGCAGACCCCCCCCCCCTCATTACCGATGACAGGGGAGGGCATGAAAGGCGCCAGGGAATTTGTTTTCGAAGTTCACCCTCACTCGATTCGGTCACTTGCTTCACTAAAATCGTATATTCACAATTTTACAAGAAAAAAACAAAAACAGCAGTTATTTCATATTTTATAGAATATATGTATATATTTTCACGCACATACAGATGATTTGTTTACTGTTATGTAGATAGATATACAGTGTTTACTTTACTTTTAGGCTATTTTTATTTACTCTACGGACCTCTTCGCCATGTTTCAATGCAATTTTGTTTCCATATTTCGTCTCCTCTCTGACCACTGAAAAGGACGTATGGCCCTGTTCCTTTTTGAATCTTCTTAAATTTAATTTAGGCCAAAGAAATGTCCATCTTAGGTGCTGCTTTCATAACGAAAAGGCATTTGTGATATGGCTCATGGAGATGTCAAAATCGGCAAACGTAACTTAGAAATAAATATAAAGTTAAAGTAAAGTAAAACGCAACAAAACCCCATTGAACCCAACGAAAAGCTTACGTAAAACCTAATGAAACTACCAAGGTCATACATCCCCCCAAAAAAAAAAAAAAAGAGATTCTAGTAAAAAATAAAATATTGAAATTGATAAAATGCAAAATAAAAAAGGGTTCTAGAAAAATTCAGAGTTACGGGTTCTGTACTTTACTGAAGGAATGGCAGCGTAGGTGAACATAACCAATATAATCCCTATTACCTTAATATATTTGATGTCTCTGATGTTACTGATGTCGCGTTCCACCGCCTCACAGTACGAAACATATCATACTATAAAACAAACACAATATAAATAGATAGAAAAATAAATAAATAAACAAGTCTCTCTCTCTGAAGTCTCGCGCCTGAGTAGCGATTCCTCCGCTATGCCTTTGTCCTGTGCACTTTCCCCTGCGCAGTGACATCAGCGCACGGCGGCAATTACAGAATTATCGCCTTTTCCCTTGCGCAAAATCATGTGCCGTTTTTTACTCTTCTTGTATTGGCTCCCGATCATCACTGCTGTGCCCCTACCCCCTCTCCCTATAATGTGTGTGTGTGCATGTGTATGTGTACTTGGGTGTGTGTGTGCTTGTGTATGTGTGTATGTGTGTGCTTGTTTGTGTGTGTGTTTGGGTGTGTGTGTGTGCTCGCGTGTGTGGGCGTTTCTCTATCTCTTTTCTCTCTTTATTCATTGTTATTTTCATTATTATCATTATTACTACTATCACTATAATATGTGTGTGTGTGTTCGTGTGCGTATGTGTTTGTGCGTTCATGTGTGTATAGATGTGTGAGAGTGTGTATGTATGTGTTTATGTGTGTGCTTGTGTGTGTGTGTGTGTGTGTGTGTGTGTGTGTGTGTGTGTGAGTGTGTGTGTGTGCTTGTAAGTGTGAAGAAAGGGAGGAGGGGGATGGAAAAACAGAAATAAAGGAACAAAAAATAAGATACAAGTCGAGAAACACCTATGCACACATGAACGCAAGAACACATACACCATGCCACGCAGGTGCCACTGGAGAAGCTCCTCTCTCTGTCTGTCTTTAACTCGACTTCATCCATTTTCATAAATCCTTTTTCTTTTCTCCTCTTCTTTTTTTTTGGCTTTCTATTTTTTCTTTTCTTTTTTCTTTCCTTCTAACTCTCTTTCAACCTTTCTCATATATACATTTTTCTTTCCTACTTTTTTCCTTATTCTTTTTTTTTTCTTTTTTCTTTTAATTTCTTTTTTTCCTTTTTCTGTTCTTCTTTTCTTATCCTTTCTTCATGTTTCTTTTTTTTCCCTCTTTCCCTTTTTTTCGCGCGTGTGTGTTATGTGTGTGTGACCGTTTCCTTCTGTTTCCTTGCTTAATTCTTATCTATTCTTATTCGTTTTTATTTTTCTTCTATTTCTTCTGTTTTATTTCATCCATCTTATATCTCTTCATCGTTTTCTTCCTCCCAGAAACATATATCTATCTATCTATCTCTAGGTATATATTTATTAATCTATCTATCTATCTAGATGTATATTCTTATTAATCTCTCTATCTCTCTATGTATCTGTCTCTTTATCTCTGTCTATCTACCCATTTCTCTATCTCTCTACCTATCTACCTATCTATCTACCTCTCTATCTATTCATACATACATATCTCTCTCTCTCTCTCTCTCTCTCTCTCTCTCTCTCTCGCTCTATAA
>NC_061854.1:33127158-33132158 GCF_019202785.1 Penaeus chinensis
AAATTAATTCATATTACTCGAAACGTAACACCAAAATATGAGACAATTATTAGGATTTGTTATGGTTATTTCTACCTAGTGTATGGTTACTATTATCGTTTTTACTAGTCCTAGTTAGAAGCAAGAGTAGTTGCTTTAAATGCACGTACATGCATACGCGTACACATCTGTTGCGCATTTAGGTCCATTTTCAAATATATTTCAGATACAGATACAAACGTCAATATAGAACAATACTGACCCCTCGTACACATATGACCAGTCAGTTATGTTAAGAGTCAAAAATAAAATAATATCGTTAATTCGAGTAACATACGAATTTTGTGTCTAGTCCATTTGATGATTTATAAATACATCGGTTTATTGGACAGTTACGGGGAGCTGTGATGGAAAGAAGGGGTGGCTCACTCTGTGTACAAATATCTCGTGCTGAAGTTCTGTTTCTCATTATTGTTTTCTCTCTATTGCTCTCTCTCTCTCTCTCTCTCTCTCTCTCTCTCTCTGTTTTGATATAATGTCTGTCCATGATATCTATCTACCTTTATTTAGCTCACTCGTTCGATCTCTCGTCTCTTTTTTTCCTTTTCCCTCCCTCCCTCCCTCCCTCCCTCCCTCTCCCTTTTCTTTCATCCCTCACTCCTTCCCTCCCTCCCTTCTTCTCTCCTTCCCTCCCTCTCTCCACTTCTCTCCCTCCATTTCAAATTCCGTCTCTCCTTCCCTCCCTCCCTTTCTCTTTCCCTTCCTCCCCCCCTCTCTCTCTCCCTCCTCACTCCCTTCCCCAACCGCCTTCCCTCCCTCCCTCCCTCTCTCTTTCCCTCCCTCTCTTCCTCCGATTCTCCTTCCTTCCCTCCCTTCCTCCCTCTTTCCTCCCCTTCCTCTCTTCCTCCGTTTCTCCTTCTTTCCCTCCCTCCCTCCCTCTCTCCTTCCCTCTTTCCCTCTCTCATTCCCTCCCTCCCTCTTTCCTCCCCTTCCCCTCTTCCTCCATTTCTCCTTATTTCCCTCCCTCCCTCTATCCTTCCCTCATTCCCTTCCTCCCTCTTTTCTTTCCTCCCTCTCTCCCTCCCTCCCTTCCTCTCTTACTGAAGCTCCCTTTTATTCCCGCTTCATCTCTTCACACATATTTCCTTCCAGCCTTTATGTCTTTCAGAGAATGAACTCAACACGATGCCTCCCCAGTTAAGGTATAATATTTGACATTTCCAACCGTGCGCACATTACTGAATGGAGCACTGTCACGCTATTGGTCCTTCGGTGGAACTTTTATCAATGGTCAAAAGACGTTTTAGGTGAATGGAGAGAGAGCTTTAGGTGATTTTTTTTCCCTTTTATTTTTTGTATTTTTTTGTTTTATCTATCTTTTTTTTTTTTTTTTTTTTTTTTTTTTTTTTTTTTTTTTTTTTTACTTATACACGGGCTGGATCCTTAATTAATGAGAGTAAGTCTGTCCTTTATCGCTGTATCTCATATATTTTCAATTATTTTTTTTCTTTTGTTCTTGAAATTGTTTGTTTATACACATTTATACATAGGTATACAGAATAATACATGCATATATACATACATACATATACATACATACATACGTACATACAAACATACATACATACCTGCATACATTCATACATACACGTGTGTATATATATATACATACGCATATGCATATACATACATACATACATACATACATATATACATACATACATACATACATACATACATACATACATACATACATACATACATACATACTTACAAGCGCATATACATCCAAGAGTACATACATACATGCAAGCATACATACACACATACAGCACAAACACACACGGAAACACACGAAAACATACACACATAACGATATAACGAATACAAACATATATATATATATATATATATATATATATATATATATATATATATATATATATATATATATGTTCACGTATATAGAAGAGAAAAAAAAGTAAAATTCGTAAAAGAGGAAAAGGGAAATAAAAATGGTTGCTTTTATGAACATCGAACCTATCCTTTTTAAAATTTTGGACGCTTTGACACGTTACATTGTTGGCTCCTGACTTATTCACGGTCTCGCTCCCTTCGCAACACAGCGGGGGGGGGAGGAGGGGGCGGGGGTAGGAGAGGGGAGAGGGGAAGGAGAGGGTAATAGAGGGGTAGGAGAAGGGAAGGAGCGAAAGGGAAATGGAGGGGTAGGAGAAGGGAAGGAGGGAAGGGGGGGCGGGGAAGGGTTAGGAGGGAAGAGGAAAGGAAAAGGAGAGGGAAATGGAGGGGTTACAGAGGGGAAGGAGAGAGAAATGGAGGGAAAGAAGAGGGGAAAGGGGATGGGGAAAAGGCAGGGAAATAGAGGATTAAGAGAGGGGAAGGAGGGAAGAGAAAGGAAATAAGGGGAAGGAGAGGGAAATGGAGGGGGAGGAAGGGAAGGAGAGGGAAATAGAGGAAGAAGAGACAGAAAAAGAGGGAAAGGAAAGAAGGGGGAAGGGAAGGAGAGGGAAACAGAGGGGAAGGAGAGGGGAAAGAGGGAAGGAGAGGGTAAGAGTGAACGAAGGAAAAGGTTAGGAGAGGGAGAGGGGAAAAGGAGATGATGAGGGAGAGAAAAGGGAGAGGGGGAACGGGAAGGAGAGAGAGAGGGGGAGGGGGAGGGAGAGACGAGGAGATAGGAGAGGGGAAAGGGGGAAGGGAGAAAGGGAAAAAAGGATGACGAGAGAGAGGGGAAAGGGGGGAGGCAGATAAGGAAAAAGGGAAGAGAAAGAGGGGAAAGGGGGAAGGGAGAGAGAGAAAAGGGGAAGAGAAAGAGGCGAAAGGGGGAAGGGAGAGAGAGAAAAGGGGAAGAGAAAGAGGGAAAGGGGAAGGAAGAGAGGGGATAGAGGAAGGGTAGAGGAGAGGTTAAAGGGAAAGGAAGAGGGTAAAAGAGGACGTGAAAGCAGGAGAGAAGAAACGCATTTGTGAAAGGGGAAAAGGAGAAAAGAAAAAAGAATGAGGACGAGGGATAGACAAGGATTGGAAATAGGAAACGTGAGAAGGATGAAAAGAAAGGAAGAAATGAAGATAGAAGAGAGAATAAAGGGAAGGAATGGATGGCAAAGGGTCGACAGGTTATGTAGTAGAGTACCTGAAAAAGGGGGGGGGGGAGGAAGGAAGGAAGAAGGGGAGGGGGGGAGGAAGAAGGGGAGGGGGGAGCGTAGGGGGGAGGGGAAGGGACATACAGCACTCCAGCAGGGAAAAAAAAATCAGGGAACGAGCGACCCTAACCTGCTAAATCAGGCCATATTACTACTCAACGAGAGGGGGGTGGGGAGGGTGGGGGTGGGGGTGGAGGGGGGATGTCGATACTTGGCCGAGCTATCGACGTGTGAGTGTGAGCTGTGGGGTGGGGGGGAAAGGGGGTGGGGGAGGTGGACCGAGAGCTGAGAGCTGGGCGTCGATCGCCCGCTCGCTTTTTCCCTCTCTCTTCTTTGTTCCTTTTTCTCATTCTTTGTCTCTGTCTCTGTCTCTACCTGTCACTTGTCTGTTTGTCTCTTTCTCCCTCTCTCTGTGTCTGTCCGTCTCTTTTTTTTCTTTTTTTTCTCTCTCCCTCCCTCTCTCTCTCTCTTTCTCTCTATTTCTCTCCCTGTTTAAGTTTGCCTGCCTCTATATCTCTCTCTCTCCTATTTTCTATCTTACTTTTTTTTTCTCTCTCTCTCTCATTTGATCTCTGATAAACGTGTAATCCGCCAGATTAACACAAATCTCCCAATAATTTTCAGCACTCATGTCCACACCCACACACCCTCCTATCACTTTTCCCCCCTCCCCCTCCCCCTCCCTTCTGACCTCCTATGATTTCCTCCCCCCTCTCTCTCCCTCTCTGTCTTCCTTCCTCTTTCTCTCCCTTTCTCTGACCCCTCCCACTTCCCTTTCTCCTCTGTCTCCCTTCTCCTTTCTCTCTCCCTCTCTGTCTCCCTTCCTCTTTCTCACCCCCTCTCTGACCTCTCCCACTTCTCCTTCTCCTCTGTCCCCTTTCCCCTTTCTCTCTCGCTCTCTCACTCCTCCCACTTCTCCTTCTCCTCTGTCCCCTTCCTCCTTTCTCCCTCCTTCTCTGACCTCTTCCCTATTCCCTTTCCTTCTCCCTCTCTGACCTCTCCCACTTTCCCTTTCTCTCCCCCTCTCTGACCTCTCCCACTTCTCCTTTCTCTCCCCCTCTCTGACCTCTCCCACTTCTCCTTTCTCTCCCCCTCTCTGACCTCTCTCACTTCCCCTTTCTCTCCCCCTCTCTGACCTCTCCCATTTCTCCTTTCTCTCCCCCTCTCTGACCTCTCCCACTTCTCCTTTCTCTCTCCTTCTCTGACCTCTTCCATATCTCCTTTCTCTCTCCCTCTTCCCTATCCCCTTTCTCTCTCCCACTTCCCCTTTCTCTCACCTTCTCTGACCTCTCCCACTTCCCCTTTCTCTCCCCCTCTCTGACCTCTTCCCTATCCCCTTTCTCTCCCCCTCTCTGACCTCTCCCACTTCCCCTTTCTCTCTCCCTCTCTGACCTCTCCCACTTCCCCTTTCTCTCCCCCTCTCTGACCTCTCCCACTTCTCCTTTCTCTCTCCTTCTCTGACCTCTTCCATATCTCCTTTCTCTCTCCCTCTTCCCTATCCCCTTTCTCTCTCCCCCTTCCCCTTTCTCTCACCTTCTCTGACCTCTCCCACTTCCCCTTTCTCTCCCCCTCTCTGACCTCTTCCCTATCCCCTTTCTCTCTCCCTCTCTGACCTCTCCCACTTCCCCTTTCTCTCCCCCTCTCTGACCTCTCCCACTTCCCCTTTCTCTCTCCCTCTCTGACCTCTCCCACTTCCCCTTTCTCTCCCCCTCTCTGACCTCTCCCACTTCCCCTTTCTCTCCCCCTCTCTGACCTCTCCCACTTCCCCTTTCTCTCTCCCTCTCTGACCTCTCCCACTTCTCCTTTCTCTCTCCTTCTCTGTCCTCTTCCATATCTCCTTTCTCTCTCCCTCTTCCCTATCCCCTT
>NC_061854.1:33144658-33147158 GCF_019202785.1 Penaeus chinensis
TCATGTTGATATTGATAAGCATGATAATATCGAACGGTAAGCAATTACTAGCACTTCATTTCTTTTTCGGATTTAAATAAATCTGATGTCAAAATAAATTGATATGATTTAGACACAGGAATACTATGTCTGTTAAGGTAAAAATAGCTCTGTATTAACAAAAAATACTGCTTGAATGTGCAGACAAAACCCTGCAGCGCTTAACGAATACAAATCAAATACATTTACATACGCGACAGAAACAGCGAAAAGGAAAGAAAACAAAGAGAGTGCATAACACGACGTATATTTCGTGACGACTGGAAACAGAACAGGTTTTTCTTGTCTTCGGAGGTGATAGAGTACTCTCGATCCATCACTATTGTTGACTATTAGGTAAATATTTTCCGAGAAAATATGTTATATAAATGTTTTAAGTAGCATTTTCAGAAGTATCAGTGTGTGTGTGTGTGTGTGTGTGTGTGTGTGTGTGTGTGTGTGTGTGTGTGTGTGTGTGTGTGTGTGTGTGTGTGTGTGTGAGTGTGAGTGTGAATGTGAGTGTGAGTATGAGTGTAAGTGTGTGTGTGTGTGTGTGTGTGTGTGTGTGTGTGTGTGTGTGTGTGTGTGTGTGTGTGTGTGTGTGTGTGTGTGTGTGTGTGTGTGTGTGAGTTAATCGTGGAACTTCTCATCTGGAGGATCTATATTTTGTTTATATATTTCAGCATTTCATATTACTCATTTACCTGCTTCTGTTGGATTCCCTCTTTAATTTATATCAGCAGAAACAAGATGAAATTAATACAGTTAAAACAATAGAATACAAAAAAGGGACTTACCTATTATTCCATACAATAATATTCAATCGCGAATTGCATTAAACTATCGCTAGGTAGGCATTTAGCGGTCTCTCAACACGGATAATGATTTAATGCTCCCTTTAAGCTAATCTCTAATCCTAATTATCTAAGTACACACACACACACACACATACACATACACATACACATACACATACACATACATACACACACTAACATACACACACCACACACACACACACACACACACACACACACACACACACACACACACACACACACACACACACACAAACACACACACACACACACACATATATATATATACTTATTTGTTTTTATATTTTAACATCTTATATTACTCCGTTCTCTGTTTATGTTTATATCAGCAAATACAAAAAGATGAAATGAATACAATTCAAACAATAAAGAAAGATAAATAGAAAGAGAAGGAGGAAAGTAAAAAGAGAAATAGCAAGAAAGAACATGAGAAAAATGTGGAGGGACAGAGGGTGAAAGAAAACGACAGGTGGAGAGATGTAGAGAGAGAGGGAGTAGATAAAAATAAAAAGGGGGAAGAGGGAAGAAGAGTCGGAGAAAATGAGAAAGAGGGAGTGAAGGAGAAAAAGAGAGAGATAGAGGGAGCTTAGAAAGAAAGTCCGTGTTCTTTGCTGTGATTTTTTATGTTCCCTGTTTAACTCGCCATTTCTCTCTCTCTCTCTTTCTTCCATTTTCTCCCTTTGCCTCTTCTTCCATGTTACCTATAATTGAGTTCGTGTATAGATATATAAAAATAAAATTTTTCATTACATAAATATTATATTTAAATGTGTTTAAGCGTTATGTCATCTTATTTTCTCTACGACATTACTCATTTAAATCTTTTGATTTTATAGACGCCTTTCTCTTATTGGAAAATCCCGGTTCTCTTTTCTGTTCTTCTGTTTAATTCTCTAAATTCTTTCCGTATTACTCATATGCATAAAAAACGTTTATCCTATATAGTATATCTACAATAACTTAGAAACTCCAGCAATGTGAGCATAAGCTGAGCAAAATGATGTTGAAATATACGTCAAGATATAAATTATTACGTCACTGTCCTCATCTTCATCAATGTTTTACTCCCTTTGTCATTTCATGTAAAACTGATGCGGTAAAACCCTGATTATGCTTATATAAGGAAAATATTCATGATAATCCATGTTATGAATTTGACCGCGAAGATATTATTTAAGGAATTTTCTCTCTCTCTCTCTCTCTCTCGAGACTGGTCCATGCTAATTGTGGAATCACGCGTAGGCCCATTTTTGGGTAGATTTTTTTTATGTATTGTTTGAATTGTATTATTATTTTGTTTGCTTGTTTCTGGTGATATGAATTATAAAGGGAATTCAACTTAAACAGAGAATGATGTAATATGAAATGTTAGAGTATACAAATAGATATGTAATTTCAGATAATCCGGATAAGTTGCACGATTAACTGTCAAACACGTATATATGCATTATATTATCAATATCAATATGCAGTTCGTTATAATTACTTTACCTGATACCTTCTCGCTGATTGAATCCATAATATTTAAGGTTTTTGATAACCATGAGTCATATATCGCTACTTACTACATACTACCTACTACTACTATAACACTACATTTGCAATATAAACCACATCCTTTTACTTCAGCGCTATGACACTTC
>NC_061854.1:33152158-33157158 GCF_019202785.1 Penaeus chinensis
TTTCCGTCCTTCGCTCTCCTCTATACCTTTTTTTCTTTTAAAAAGTGTTGTGACTACGCACACGTCTCTCTATATTCCCATATATTTCTCTCTCCATATTTCTTTTACTCAAACACACACACACACACACACACACACACACACACACACACACACACACACACACACACACACACACATACATTCACACACACACACACACACAGACACACACATACATTCACACACACACACACACACACACACACACACACACACACACACACACACACACACACACAGACACCACTCACACACAAATCGCAAACAAACAAACAAACAAATGAGATGCAAACTAAAATATTCTAACAATAGTTGCATCGCAAAACAAACAAAAAACAAACATCAAAAACTGCAGCAAATCGCACTTTTCATAGTTCCTGTCCATGAATATATCGATTTTATTAAAAATCCTGACAAAATAATATTTAGAATAATTAAACATTTAAAAAAGTATGACGTGCAGATTCTCAAAAATCGCTTAAATTCCAAGCTGAGATTTAAAATTCTAGCCTCAGTGTCTCTGGCTTGATCAAATTTTGCTGCAGTAATAAAGATCATTATCTGAATGAGTGAGAAAACTGATGGAAAAGAAAATAAGGGAGAGAAAGAGAGAAATGAAAAGTGAGAGGAATGGAGGGTTACAAATAGGGCAAATATCTATAAAATCACTTAGTTTGCTCCAAAGATCCTGTTTCCCTCTTTCTTCCCCTCCCGCCCCCCTCTTTTTCTTCGACTCTTCCTCCCTCTTTTTATCTCTCTTCTCCCCCTCCATCTTCATCCTTCATTCTACTTTTCCCTCCCTCTCTCTCTTTCCATCTTTCAGTCTAATTCTCCCCCCCCCCCTTCTCTCTCTCTCTCTCTCTCTCTCTCTCTCTCTTTCTCTCTGTCTCTCTCTCTCTCTCTCTCTCTCTCTCTCTCTCTCTCTCTCTCTCTCTCTCTCTCTCTCTCTCTCTCTCTTCCTTCCTTTCTCTCTCTCTCGCTCTCTCTCTCTCTCTTTCAAACTGGTGACAGATATATCTCGAGATTTTAATTTGGGTGGGAAGGTAAAATAGGACAAATCACATAATGAACAAATAAACATTAAAAAAACAGTTGACTCAATCATGAAATTCCTTAATTTTATTCCATTCCATATTGTCTGAATTTCCTGTATGGTTTCTTGCTGACTGTTTTAGACTAAATTTATATTATTTAAATATAAGGTAGGATATTGCAGTGTAATGAGGACAAGGGATGTGAAGTTAGAATGACCCAAAAATTCGTCTAGAAACTACCCTTTGTATACCTCAGAGAGAGAGAGAGAGAGAGAGAGAGAGAGAGAGAGAGAGAGAGAGAGAGAGAGAGAGAGAGAGAGAGAGAGAGAGAGAATAAGAGAATGAGAGAATGTGAGAATGAGAGAATGAGAGAATGAGAGAATGAGAGAATAAGAGAGAAAGAGAGAAAGAGAGAAAGAGAGAAAGAGAGAAAGAGTGAGAGAGAGAGAAAGAGAGAGAGAGAGAACAGACAGGAGTGCCATTTGACAGCCGAAATAGCAGAGCTAATGGCTGGTAACCTATGTAACTATTATTATCTTATAGTGTGGGTTTTAAAGGTATAACTTAGATTTTTTTTTTTAAGAAACCACACTTGTTGATAAAAGATAGTGCCCCCTCTGGACCAAGTGATTCCCAGAGTTAAAAGAAGTAAAAGTGTCTTTGCTAAGGAGAAGAAAAGGGGTGTGCTATGTAGAAAACAACTAGAAAGAGGGCAAAATAATTCACGAAACACAAATCACCTATAAGCACACCATTAAAAAAGAAGATAAGATCTTTTACACGAACTGCGTGTTCTTCGCTGTGATTTTATGAATATCTGTTCCCTGCAATTTTTTTTTTTTTTCTGTCTCTTTCCATTTCTCTCACTTTCCCAATCTCTAATTAATTGTCTCCATCTGTCTCTATTTCCATGTTACCTATAACACCGTGACTGTGTTCGCAATGATGTGGTCTGATACAACGGGCTAAGAACCATGCATTAGAAACTGAACTTTTGTTAAAGTGCAGCTGGTGATTGTTAAATTCCTTCTTGTTCGTTCGCTGGTATGGTTTATTCTTCATTTCTTGTTATAATTCTCAGCTGCAGTTAGATTATTGTTATAGATCAAATGTGTAAGTTCATCCAGTGATTTATCATTTCTTCAGTTCAAGTACTTTCTTAACTATACATTAACGATTATGTACTTTTCCCTGGCTATTTTGTAATATTTATTTTTGTAATATCATTATCAATGATTTGTTATATTTCATTACCAATAACTTAATAATCTGTCATTATCATTAAATTAATTATCTTTCACTGTCAGTTATTAACAATATTTGATCCTAATCAAGACTGATTGTTAAGTAACTAAAAGTATTTACAAAAACACGCATCGAACAAACAAATTCTTACCAACGAGATACATTAACAAATGAATATATAACATCCTTTGCCTATACAAAGAATTACTCACAAACCAAAAACCCGTCAAAATGCCCAGGCTTATAGTGGAGTGGCCAAGGCAGCCTACAAGCATACAAGCACTGGAGGCGTTGGCGGAAGCTGACAAGTTCATCATTAACCTGTCAATTAGAAGGCAAACTCTCACGTATTCAAATGACTTATTGCGAATGGTTTCTTTTGAAAGCAAATAGTGTAACATTCTTTTTTTCTGAGATTGGTTTCTCTTGAAAGCAAATAGTGTAACATTCTTTTTTTCTGAGATTGGTTTATCTTGAAAGCAAATAGTGTAACATTCTTTTTCTGAGATTGGTTTCTCTTGAAAGTAAATAGTGTAACATTCTTATGCTGAGATTCTATGAATGGAAGAATAACTTGGTATTATATCTTACATTCTTTGCGTTAGTCCCCGCTGTTTGAAAACTTTTAATTTCGTCGACAAATAAATGGCGTGTTGTGATTGATAAGACGCTCCCTTTTGTAATTGGAGAATCTCTCGCCCATTCTTTTCTTTCTTTTCAAACGTTTCAAGTCAAAACAGTTTTAATACAATAGCAGTGACATAAAAACTGCAGCAGTATGAACGTATGCTGCCAGGAATGATGTTCTAAGCCAGATTTCTTCCCACTACTTCGTTATTTCACATTGCATTGATACACTAAAACCTAGAAAATAGTTATTTAAGCGAAATCATTAAGGTAATCCCCTGAAGGCATTTCTTCGCATTTAAGGAGTTGACAAAAAGACGATTTTTTGCCAGAGCATTTCTAAGTCTCTTTGCCTGGTGTGTGTTTTCCCTAATTAACGAAGTAAACGGATAACCCGCGGCAACAAAACGGTGATAAGTCTATAAAGAACAATGTACCGTAAGGTCATTCTCACTCACTCTCTCTCTCTCTCTCTCTTTCTCTCTCTCTCTCTCTCTGTCTTTCTCTCTCTCAATCAATCAATCTCTCTCTCTCTCTTTCTCTCTCTCTCAATCAATCTCTCTCTCTCTCTCTCTCTCAATCAATCTCTTTCTCTCTCTCTCAATCAATCTCTCTCTCTCTCTCTCTCTCTCTCTCTCTCTCTCTCTCTCTCTCTCTCTCTCTCTCTCTCTCTCTCTCTCTCTCTCTCTCTCTCTCTCTCTCTCTCTCTCTCTCTCTCTCTCTATCTCTCTCTCTCTCTCTCTCTAAAGAAAATATGAAGGTACCGTAAGGCCTCTCTCTCTCTCATTTTCTCATTGGCTTCTGATAAGCTGGCTTCTCACTGCATTCCATTTCATAGATTTGTGTAAAAATAAAAAAAATAGACGGACAAATGCGCATCTGAATAAATAAGTTGTCTACGCATGTATCTACGCATGTGTATTTTTGACGCATTATTATGATTTAAAGCTGTAATATCATCACAGAAAAGGAGTACAATTTAAAGGAAAACGGGGAAGCCCACTTTTGAGAACCGTCGATGCTAGTTTTAGCAATACAGTAGACATCTGACCGGAATTTACAATAGACTCTCAGTTCATATATTCTATAACCTCTCTCATATGTGATTAGGCCAATTTTATCAATAAGAACTGAAAGGGAAAGTAATCCTTTATATCATCATCTAAATAAGTAACTCCAAATGTTTGCATCTGTGCGTCTTAAGTCTGATTTTGATACACACATGCCAATTTTATTGAGTGCAATTCTAAAAACCGCATAGAGATGTTGAATGAATGCGGATATTCTGAAGAAAGATAGATATAAAAAGTGCTAAGTACTGGAAATCCCTTACCAAAAGAGCAGTATTAATTTACATATGTAAGTGCAATTACCCTTAATCTCCTTCCACATACGAGACGATCAAAGGAAAGAGAAAGTAGAGAAATCAAAAATATAACTAGAAATAAGTTTGATTGACAAGAGTTGTTTTCTTTTCTTCTTGTAAACTACTAAAGTGTTTAAGGGATCAGTATATATGTACGACAGTGAAATTTAAAATTATGAAACTTTATACATTATACAAAAAAAAAAAAAAAATCTGATATGAAGGCATGCGCGTCCAAATCGAGTTAACTGAATTGTTTATTTTATTTGATATTTTATCTATATAAGATAATCAGTGACTTATAAACGCAGTTGTTTTAAGAACACCTTAGGACGCGCACACCTACAGTTAGATTTGAATTCATGAACCTGTTCTAAGTATAATCTAATTCAACAAATCCATTGGAAACTGTTAGTCTATGGAGGTTTCCAGCTTTTAATGCATCAATAACACTTAAGGTGGTAAAAAAATTATATATACTGCATCAGAAAATAGTGATAGTTCAGTCATTTATAGCGCTTTTCATTAAAGTTATCTAGATTTACATATATGTGTATATTTTAACAGTTCATCTACTCCGTACTTGAATTTCTGTTATGATTTGTAATCAACATATACATGAAGGGATATAGCATCAAAGCATAGGATGAAATAAAGACAAAAATAAGATAAAAAAAAAAAAAAAG
>NC_061854.1:33164658-33167158 GCF_019202785.1 Penaeus chinensis
ATATACATATACATATATACGTATATATAAATTCATATACATGCATATATATATATATATATATATATATATATATATATATATAATATGCACACACACACACACACACACACACACACAC
Organism: Penaeus chinensis; assembly: GCF_019202785.1. NCBI lineage: Eukaryota > Metazoa > Arthropoda > Malacostraca > Decapoda > Penaeidae > Penaeus > Penaeus chinensis. The sequence goes on from NC_061854.1 coordinate 33,164,780, forward strand.
ACACACACACACACACACACACACACACACACACACACATATACGTTTATACGTTCTCTTTCTCTCTCCTCCCTCCTCTCTCCTACTTTTCCTTTCTCTCTCTCTCTACTAATCAATATATCTCATTCCTTCTTCTTTTCTAGTATACATTCTTCATATATGTTGTTGTTTTTTTACACACTGACAGCGAGTTTGGTTAGAACAAAAGCCTGAAATTTATTACCGCAGTAAACTTTTATCAAGCCAAAGATACTGAGGCTAGCTTGGGATTTAAGCGCTTTTTGCAAATGGCTTCTCGTGTGTCGGGATCTGCACGGCATATGTTTTTAATTGTTTAATTATTCAAACTAATATTTTGTCAGGATTGTCAATAAAATCAATATGAACTGTATTCATGTTGACAAATGTAGGGAAGGTATGAATTTGAATGAATATCTTCACAATGCATGAAATGTATATGACCGGTTTCGACCAAATCTTCGTCAGAAATACTAACATCAAAAGAATTACAGAATATATATAAATATATATATATATATATATATATATATATATATATAATATATATATATATATATATATATATATATATATATATATATATATATATATATATATATATATATATATCAGACAACTGTGACCTCTCACTCGTTGTCAGTATAATCAGAAGTAAACGAACCGTAGTAGACCAGCCCTGACCTGTTATGAAACAATCATTTAAGGATTATACAATAGTTTTTCCTGCTGTCTCCATCTCTCAGTTCTCTCCGCCGCCTCCCCTCTCCTCCCCCCCCCCCTCTCTCTCTCTCTCTCTCTCTCTCTCTCTCTCTCTCTCTCTCTCTCTCTCTCTCTCTCTCTCTCTCTCTCTCCCTCTCTCTCTAGCGTCTGACTAGCTGCTTCTTCGGTACAGTTCTACAGCTTTAAACTGTGGCACTTCATAGAATTAGCATATGTGTCAAAAACGTATCAGAGAAACAGATACACATAGAAATTCATCATACATATGGTGATGCAACATATGACTAGGTTAAATAGACCGCAAATTTCAACAATAGTAGAATTCGTCGAAATGAAGTAAAAGGTTAACGTAGTGATCTAGTAATCTTAGAGACTCGCCTTCGAGATTGTTCCATGCCAAGTGTGGAATAACACGTAGGCCCACTTTTAGGAAGAATTTTTTCATTATTGTTTGAATTGTATATATTTCGACTTTTTGCTTCTGCTGATATGAATTATAAAGGAAATTCAATAAAAATACAGATCATATGAAATGAGATATATAAACAAATTTGTAAATTCAAATGCTCCAGCTATGAAGTTCCATCATTAACTGACAATTTGTTTTGTTTTTTTCCAATATGTAGTTTAGCATTTGTTAAGATAAACTCCATCACTGCAGTAAAACCTTGACATTTCTTAATGCAAACTGTAGCGGGAATAATAATTTTGAGTTTTCAACATGAACTACCATTAAAACTATAGGCATAAAATTTTCATTATATGAATGTTGTATCAAAATAAGTTAAAATGTTATTTCATATTATTTTCTTTCCTTTAATTATTATTATTTTGTGATCCTTTCGTTTCATAGAAAATAAAAGTAACTATGAGGATATGACACACCCTGTTACTGGGGAATCCCATTTCTTAGCAAAACCCAGAGTATGCTTATACAATGAAAAATATTCATGATAATCCACTTTATGAACCTTATCGCAAAATTATAAGGTAAGGAATATACAAAGCATAACTTCCTGCACCCCCCCCACCTCTCTCTCTCTCTCTCTCTCTCTCTCTCTCTCTCTCTCTCTCTCTCTATCCCTCTTTCTCTCTCTCTTTCTCTGGCGTCTGACCAGGCGACTTCTGTACAATTCCACATCTTTGATTATGATGCCTCATAGTATTAGCATATCTGTACCACAAAAGCATCATGCATACAAAGTGATGCTAGGGTTAAAGACATCCCTAATTTCACTATACCAGATCGTTGAAATGGAGGAATGGTTAACGTAGTGATCTGGAAATCCATGACAAGTATGGAATCACGTATAAGCCCTTTTTTTTTTTTTTTTTTCATGCACTTCACATTTTTGTTTCTGTTGATATGAATTATAGAATTATAATAAATAATGAAATATGTAACATTTGTGTAAATTCATATACTCTGAGAGAAGTTCCATAATTAACTGGCAAATATATGTTTCTCCAATATGCAGATTATATTTTATGATAAAATTCATTGCTGCATTAAAATTTAATGCAAACCGCAGCAAGAGAGAGAGAGAGAGAGAGAGAGAGAGAGAGAGAGAGAGAGAGAGAGAGAGAGAGAGAGAGAGAGAGAGAGAGAGAGAGAGAGAGAGGGGGGGAGAGAAAGAG
>NC_061854.1:33172663-33177663 GCF_019202785.1 Penaeus chinensis
CACACACACACACATATAAATATATATATATATATATATATATATATATATAATATATAAATATAATATATATAATATATATATATATATGTAGATATATGTATACATGTAAATATATAATATATAATATATATTATCATCTATATATTATACAAATATATAATATATATATATATATATATATATATATAATATTAATATATATAATATACTAGATGTATGAAAACCATGTGGAATGATGTAGAGATAAAGTAAAGAGACTTGAATGAGGCGACTGCCTCGCTGTTAATTGTCATCATAACTTTTTCGTACGTGCTCTACTGAGCTGTTGATCGCGTGCTGACCTGGCGAGATAATTGTTTGCTTAATATTTATTTTGCTTCTCGCTTCTCTCTACTCTCTCGTCTCTCTCTCTCCTTCTCGACATCTCTCTCTCTCTCTCGCATCTCTCATCTCGACTCTCTCTCTCTTCTCTCTCTCTCCTCTCGCTTCCTCTCTATCTCATCTCTCTCATCCTCATCTCGTCTCATCTCTCTCTCATCTCTCATCTCGATCTCGTCTCCTCTCTCTCTCTCTCCGCTCTCTCTTCGTCACTCTCTCTCTCTCTCCTCCTCTTCTCCTCTCTCTCTCTCTCTCATCTCTCTCTCTCTCTCTCATCTATCTCTCACTCTCTCTCTCTCTCTTCTCTCTCATCTCTCTCTCCTCCCATCTTCCTCTCTCTCTCTCTCTCTTCGTCTCCTCTCGCTCTCTCTCTCTCTCGTCGTCTCTCTCTCTCCTAACTCTCTCTCCCTCTCTGCCTCTCTCTCTCCTCTCCCTCTCTCTCCTCACTCACTCACTCTCTCGTCATCTCACGTCTCTCTCTCATAGCTCTCAATAAAACACTCCTCTCATCATCTCTCTATCTCGCAGCTCGTTATTCCGTCCTCTCCTCCTCTCGCTCTCTCTCATCCTCTCTCTCTCTCTTCCTCCTCCTCTTCCTCTCCCTCTCCCTCTACCCTCTCTCTCTCTCTCTCTCTCTCTCCCTCTCTCTCTCTCTCATCTCTCTCTCTCTCTCTCCAAACATTTTATATGAACCTATTCCCACTTTTTATAAATAATATCTTGACATGTGTGGCGTTTTCTGCAACATGAAGATAACTATCTTATCACTAGGGAAGGGGAGGGGAGAGCGGGAAATAAAGAAAATAAGAAAAAAAAGAATAATCGCCAACTGCAGTCTGATTGAGATTCACAGTAGGATTTTTTTTCTTTATTTTTCCTTATTTTTCAATTTAGAAAGCCAACGGATTTCTGCAACCAGCTTTGCAGTTGTCTTCATAGGTGGTGTGTGTTTTTTTTTCTTGTTTTTTTTTTTTGTTTTTGTTTTTGTTTTGCTGCTACATTCTGGATATTTGATACAATTTATATTTATTTTTCGAGATTGCTGGTCTTGCTTTCGGTCTCTTTATTATTATCGTCTCTCTCTCTCTCTCTCTCATCTCTCATCATCCTCTCTTCTCAATCTCTCTCGTCATCATCTCTCTTCTCTGAGTCTTCTCTCTTTCTCTCTCCTAATCTCCCTCTCTCCCCTCTCTTTTTGAGTATTTTTCTTTTTTCGTTATGTTTTAAAACCTTTTATATATTTTTAGGTATCAATAAATTTTTAAAAAGAAAGCACGTGTCCCGCAATTTAAACGTTAACCCAACAGGTAGGGCCAATAAATTCAACTACACTTTCAGACCCACTTTAAAAGCATTTTCAGTTTAAAGTTTTGCGCAGTTTCGTGTGTACAGAAATTCTCTAAAAGTCACTTTTGTTTCCCTAACGAGGGGGGATCCAAAGGGATTTCAGGGGGCGAAATTGTCACAAAAGTCCGTAGACCCTTATACAAACAGTGTCGGTATGGTTCGTGGGGCGCCATTTTAGATTTTCTTTTCCTTTTTCTTCTTCTTCTTTTTTCTTCTTCATCTTCTTCTTCTCTTTTTGAACATTTTTGGATGTTTTTCTTTTATTGGGCCAAATCTTTTTCCTTTTTAAATTTCAGTTTTCTTTAAAACCTTTTCCAGGAATATAGAAACATATTACGTTATTTCCATAAATGTGGAGAGACGGAAAGAGAAAAGGAGAGATAAAGACAAATAACAGGCATATAGACAGATAAACAGACAGACAGACGACTAACAGAGAAAAGAGAGAGGGAGGGGAAAGGGTAAAGAGGGGGAGGACAAAAGAAAATACAATAGAGGAAAGAGAAAAAAAGAAATTTAGAAAAGAGACAAAAAGGAAAGGGAAAGGGAGAAGAAAGAGAAGAGGAAGAAAGGGCTTAAAAAACTTAGTACAGACAGACGGGTTTACGAAAACAGGGGGGGGGAACCCGACAAAACCACAGCCAGAAAAAAGATTTTAAAAGTTAATGGATAAAAGACAAAACAGACAGTTTTGACAGACGGAAAACCCCGGAAAAAAGATAAAACGAACAGAATAGAACGCAGAATAAAACAATCAATCCATTGAACACATTGATTGCATTAATCCATACTTCACCAAACGAATTAAAATAAATAAACAAATAAATGCTTGAAAAACAAAAAAACAAAAAATCTTCCAAAAACATCAAGTCTCTCCAGGAAAAGAATAAAAAAAAATGATATATATTTATTCGTCCACCAAAAACCCCTCATTCCTTGGTGTTGGTTGAATAAGATGTCGGGAATTGAGGACCGTTAAGCTGAACCCCGCCAGCGGGGGATGGATCTTCCCCGCCCTGGGTCTCCTTGTCTCCTTGTCCCTCTTCTTGCAAACTGTTTTTTAAATCTGTTTTTTCTTTTTTTTTTCTGTATATGTCTATCTAGCTAGCTATCTCTCACTTTCTTTGGTTCTTTGTTTCTTTGTTTGTTTCTTTGTTTGTTTTTTTAAATTTTTTTTTTCCCTTTTTTCTCTCTCTTTTTCGTTCTTTCTTTCGTTCCCTTTCTTTTTTTCTTTTTTTTCCCTTTCCCTTTCTTTTTTTTTTTTCGTTTTTTCGTTTTTCGTTTTTTTCCCTTTTTTTTCGTTCTTTTTGTTCTTTTGTTCTTTTGTTCTTTCGTTCTTTCGTTTTTTTCGTTTTTTTTCTTTTTCGTTCTTTCGTTCCCTTTCTTTTTTTTCCTTTTTTCTTTAAAAATTTTTTCTTTCTTTCTCCCCCTTTCTTTTTATACTATTTTCCTTTCGCCTTTTTTTTCCCTCTCTCCTTTTCTCTAGTTTCGTCTCTCTCTTTTTTCTTTTTTTTTTTCCTCAATAATCCTCTCCCCAGATATCCGCTCAGGAACGGAAACAAAAAAAACACGCAGATGGGGCACGCCCCCAAAACTAAAGGCCCCCGTTTAAAACCCCAGTCCCCACTTTTACTCGGGGAAAAAACACCCTTTGCTTCTGAAAATTCCTCCCTTTTTCCCTCGGCGAGGATCAAAGGTCAAAGGTCACGCTCGCCCAAAGAGTTCAAAGCGGGACGACTTCGCGACTCCCCGATTAACTCACCATGACAGAGAGAGGAAGAGTTTTTCTTCTTGCAACGTGGGTATGTATCACAGTCACATGGACACGTACACATATACACGAAAATGCCCAAAAATGTGTGTGTGGGGGTGTGGGTGTGTGTGTGGTGTGTGTGTTTTGTTTGTGTGTGTGTGTGTTGTTTTTGTGTTTGTGTGTTTGTGTTTTGGGGTGTTTGTGTTTGTGTGTGTGTGTGTGTGTGTGTGTGTGTGTGGTAGTGTGGTGTTTTGTTTAGGTGTGGGGTGGTGTGTGTGTGTGTTGTTGATTTATCCCTTTCATGTCTCTAATGAAAAATAAAACGGGACAACATTCCCCTCAAATACCCATAAATATCCCAAATATACACACATACGTTTTATATTTTCCATCCAAAACCACTTTGGAATAACGCCCATTTAAAACCCATACAACTTTAAATGCAGTCATTTTTTTCATTTACCCGTAAAAAGTTGACACAGAAAATAATTCAGAAGTTTTTTGTTAACTTTTACAGTGACTTCAAAATTTTTCCCGGGAAAAAAACCCGGGGCCCAACCTAAAACATTCTGCCCTTTTAAAAATCCCCTTTTAACTTTTTTTTTTTTTTTTTTTTTTATGCCCGGGAAATCACTGACAAAATGTTCAATTGTAACCCCAGCATAATCTTTTCAAACTCCCCCCAAATTTACTTTTGGTTTTTAGAAGGGGATAATAAAAAGAAAAGGGGGATTTTGGGAAAAATTCAAAGGATTATGTTTTTTCACTGAAAATTTCCCCTTCCCTTTTCCTTAAATATATTTCAATTAAACTCATTAAAAAAAAGATTTTTCAAAATTAGCAAAGTTTAATCTAACCTGCTGTCTTAAACAAATTTTGTCGCCATGTTTTTTTGTTTTTCATAATTGTTTTAAAAATTTTTTATATAACTGCTATTTTTTCTGCATTGATACACACTGACAAAGAAACTGCAGGGGGAAAAATTTGTTCTTAAAAAAAGGTTACTTTAAAAAATTACTTTTTAAAAAATTTTCATTTAAAACGCCCTGTAAAATTTTGGAATAAAAATATAATATATATAATAAAAAGGGTTTAGTTTGAAAAGAAGGAAAGCACCACCCGTTCTTAAATGAAAATCAATTGGGCAACTACAAGCTAAGCCTCCTTTGAAGTCCAAATTTTTGGAAAATATTTTTTTTCTTTTCGATTACCTTTTCCCTTAAAACCCTCTTGTCCGGCCCTTCAAAGAAAATCTACTGAAAAAATACTGTCCATGAAAAATTACATAGACTGACAGGGGGTGAGAAAAAGGGTGGGGGCCCCAATGACGACATGGGGCGTTTGGGGCCAAAATTAGGTAGATACATAGTTATATAACATTCCCTTAATCAGTTTTTTAATCACCAAAGTAAAAGAGAAAATTACAGCCCCTTTTAAAACTGTTGATGGCGAATTGCCCCTTAATATATAAAAAAGTTATAATATAAAATATATAATATATAAAAACCGCTTCGAAAAT
>NC_061854.1:33190163-33192663 GCF_019202785.1 Penaeus chinensis
CTCTCTCTCTCTCTCTCTCTCTCTCTCTCTCTCTCTCTCTCTCTCTCTCTCTCTCTCTCTCTCTCTCTCTCTCTCTCTCTCTCTCTCTCTTCTCTCTCTTCTCTCTCTTCTCTCTCTTCTCTCTCTTCTCTCTCTCTCTCTCTCTTTATCTATTCATCTTCTTATAACTCGATAAAGTTCTCCTCGTCTTGCATTCTTCTCGCCTGTATTTATGTACCTATTCTTTGCATTAACATTCGTTCATATCGATTTTCTTCTTTTTTTTTTATAAGAATTGTATTAACTAATTCTTTTTTTTTTTCTCAAAAGGGTGCCTTAAAATTCCTCCCTCTTTCCGTCAACCATACTTTAGTCTCCCCTTGCTCGCACCCTTCGCCTCTCCCCTCGGCCTCCCCCTCACCCCAATATGCCATTGTCGACACCCAACGCCTCCCCTCACTCCCCTCTCCCCTCTCCCCATTCCCCTCTCCTCACTCCCCTCTCCCCATCCCCTTCTCCTCACTCCCTATTTCCCCTCACCCCCACTCCCCTCCCCATCCCTCTTTTTTGGGCAATTTTCTCTCCCTTCCGTATAATCCCCTCTGGCCTCTTCCCCTTTCTCCCCTCTTGGTCCTTCTCCCCTCGCTTCTCCCTCCCTTCGTTCCTCTCTCTTCTCTTCTTCTTCCCTTCTCCCACACCCTCATGAGGGGAAGGAGGATGAAATGGGTTTAATTTTCCCCTTGCTCGATCATTATCCTTTTCCCTCTTTCTCTCCGTCATTCTCTTGCACTTCATTCTGCTGTTGGTGGGGCTAGTCATGTTCTTCCTCCTCCTCCTCCTCCTCCTCTTCTGTTTTATCTCTCTCTCTCTCTCTCTCTCTCTCTCTCTCTCTCTCTCTCTCTCTCTCTCTATCTATCTATCTATCTATCTATCTATCTATCTATCTATCTCTATCTCTCTCTCTCTCTCTCTCTCTCTCTCTCTCTCTCTCTCTCTCTCTCTCTCTCTCTCTCTCTCTCTCTCTCTCTCTCTCTCTCTCTCTCTCTCTGCCTCCCCCCCTCCCTCTCTCTATATTTTTTCTCCCAATCATCATATTCATCTTCATCCTTCTCTTACTCCTCCTCTTTTTTTTCCCTCCTCCATTTCCTCCTCCTCCTCCTCCTTTTTTACCTTCTCTTTTTCTTCTTCTCCTTCTTCTTCTTCTTTCTCCTCCTTACCCTCCTCCCCCTCCTCCTCCTCCTCCACCTCCACCTCCTCGTCCTCCGGAGGTCGTCCTCTTCCTCCTCCTCCTCCCTATCCTCCTCCTCCTCCTCCTCCTCCTCCTCCTCCTCCTCCTCCTCCTCCTCCTCCTCCTCCTCCCCCTCCTCCTCCTCCTCCACCTCCTCGTCCTCCGGAGGTCGTCCTCTTCCTCCTCCTCCTCCCTATCCTCCTCCTCCTCCTCCTCCTCCTCCTCCTCCTCCTCCTCCTCCTCCTCCTCCTCCTCCTCCTCCTCCTCCACCTCCACCTCCTCGTCCTCCGGAGGTCGTCCTCTTCCTCCTCCTCCTCCTCCTCCTCCTTCTCCTCCTCCTCCTCCTCCTCCTCCTCCTCCTCCTCCTCCTCCTCCTCCTCCTCCTCCTCCTCCTCCTCCTCCTCCTTCTCTTCCTCCTCTTCCACCTCTTCCTTCTCCTGCTCTTCCTCCTCCTCCCCCTCCTCCTCCACCTCCTCCTCCTCCTCCTCCTTCTCTTCCTCCTCTTCCACCATACCACCTCCTCCTCCTCCTTCTCCTCCTCCTGCTCCTCCTCCCTGTCTTCATCCTTCTCCCCCTCTTCCTTTTCCTTCTCTTCCTCCTCATCCTCTTCTCCTTCTTCTTTCTCTTCCCCCTCCTCCTGTTTCACTATATATTCCACCCTTTATCCCCCCCTCCCCTTCTCCCTTCTTTCGCCTTCCCACGAGTCCTCCTGGCCATGAATATATTGATGCTTTACCTTCCCTTTATTGATGTTGTCATGAGAGAGGGTAAGGGGGTGGGGAGGGGGGGTAGGGGGGGGGCAGGGAGGGGGTAGGGGGGGGCAGGGAGGGGGGGTGGGGAGGCAGGGAGGGGGGGGGGGGGGAGATGGAGGTCGAGAGGATAAAACAAAGACGGAAGAGAGGGAAGGGCGAAGGGAGATAGAGATAAAGGAGAGAGATACAGATCAATTTGCAATATAAAAAGGGGAAAAAAGAGTGGTAGCAACTTAGATAACGTTCTCTCTCTCTCTCTCTCTCTCTCTCTCTCTCTCTCTCTCTCTCTCTCTCTCTCTCTCTCTCTCTCTCTCTCTCTCTCTCTCTCTCTCTCTCTTTCTCTTTTTCTATCTCTCTCTCTCTCTCTCTCTCTCTCTCTCTCTCTCTCTCTCTCTCTCTCTCTCTCTCTCTCTCTCTCTCTCTCTCTTTCTCTCTCTTTCTCTCTTTTTCTCTCTTTCTCTCTCTTTCTCTCTTTCTCTCTTTCTCTCTTTCTCTCTTACTCTCTTACTCTCTTTCTCTCTTTCTCTCTTTCTCTCTTACT